>NW_015090811.1:4170216-4326994 GCF_001431845.1 Calidris pugnax
AGCCTTGGGTTCCTGTTGCTGAGGCTGACTTCTTTGAGGGGAAACCTGGAAGGTTGTGCCCAGTAAAATAGAAAAAAAATAATTAATATAAATGTCTAATTTCTTTACACTCCAACTAATTTTCCTCAAAATATGGGAATGTCCTGAAAAATGATTATTTTTTTTATCAATCAGCTCAACTTGCGAAAAAAAAATCAAATTATACATTCAAATAAGAGAAAAAATAATTTATATTTTCTTCGATGTCATCTTACCGTGCCATGTTTGAATGAGTTTTATATTTGAGGGAGCTCTGCTCCTGCCCCCACCCCCACCAGAGACTTTAGTCAGTGTGAAGAGATCTGATGTGTTCTTTAACCCTCTGGTGTATGTACATCTTTTCATTAAATCTGAACATTAACCTGATGGCCTTTAGGCACAATACTTTCTGAAAAACTAAAGTGTGCTGTTTATTGCTTGCTTTCCAACTCTAGTTCCTCTTGCAAACACTACAGGGACCTCATTAAATTCTGCAGCTATATTATCCTCCTCCTTTATTAACTTCCTTCAAATATCCTGCCGTGGTCTAATGTCTTCTCTTGTCAGCTTCACTCCACTTTATATACCTGAAGGAGACTTTATGGTTTTTATGTCCTTGCTCTGAAAACTTCATTCATAGCTAGTTTTGACTTCTCAGGAAGCTCATCCCTCCATTGTGTCAGCCTTTGTAGATAATATTCTGTGCTTTTCTTTTAATGACGTGCATTTCTTTTAATCATTGATTTAATTTCCTGATTTAAATCTCACTAGGGCAAGAAATACAGCAGAAACATAGATGGTCTTGTAAGCTTTTCCATTGTCCTAAAACCAAACCAAAACAAAAAAAACGCCCCAAAAAAACCCAACTTGCAGTAACATGAAAAAATAATCTCAAAGCCTGGAGGAACTTTAGCTTTAGGAAGCAATTAGTCCAGCAGCTAAGCTAGTGGCTATAAAGGGCAGCCCAATCCACTGGTGCATCCTAAAAGTGGGAGCTACAGCCACTCAGTGCCTCCCAAATCTGACCACGCAGGCTTTGTATTGACTCCCCCAATTCTTGCTTCCACTGTAGCCTCTTTTGACCTTCGTGGCAAACATTAGTATTGCAAAAAAGATTAAAAGATGCTTTTGTGAGGGACCTCTGCCTATTATATCCAGTCTCACCACACATATTATCCTGTCTTTCAAATTTCATCCTTAACTTTTTTTTTTTCCCCAACAGTTTCAGGAGTTTGTTTTGCACACTTCATCTGAGCTGGCCATTACTGCCTCACATTAGTTCCAGTCTTATTAGAGAAAGACTTGTTGAGTCCTGTATCTGTGTGGCTCTGAAACAAATGAACATATGAAAACACATTTCAGAAAAATTCAGGATACTGGAAAAATTAATCTTAAAATGTTCATGAAAAATTGGAACTAATGTAGGCAGAAAAAATATTCCAAGAAAACAACGTAGTAAAGGAATATAACAATTACCTCATGAAAGCCAGCTCAAGTCAGCATTTTAAAGAAGTCTATGTATCCACTTAGAAGTACTTATGATGCTCAGTGCAACCTGTTAAAGGAAGTCAAGTATGCAAGACTAATACCAAATCAATTACAGCCACTAATGTGTGATACAACTGGAGAGCAGCAATATTCTGAGTTGTACACAGCATTCATTAGAGGTAACAACAAATACATAGTTTGAGCTTCTGAAATTAAGTAGTCTGGGAAAGTTCAAGAGAGAACTTATATGTTAGGACTTTCCAGTGTCACTGTTCCTCCCATGCTGAGATGGAAGTTGGATTGTTACTGTATTTTACAATAACTTGAATATCCCGTGGTCTAACAGATCTTCATTCTAATTGCTTAAGAACTGTTTCTGTTGATTTTTGAATGTGTCTTGCATAAATCAGAATTAATTATGGCATGTAGAACTCAGCATCTCAAATGATTCACAGTGGTTTATTAGGAAAAAAAAATAGGTTTAAGCATGTAGAAATTATGAGGGTAGCTGATACGATATTATAACCAGTATTTCACATCTTGTGATGATCTCTAAGGTTATTTTCTCAGTCGGTGAAATCTTAACAGCTACAAGTTATTCAAAACTATACCTTTTTAATTGTAATGCATCCTTCCATTGCAGAACCAGAGCTGGCAAGACTTTGCATAAAGGATAGAAGGTAATAGGTAGAAAACTGGATTAAGAACTGAACTAGAAGCTGATGCTTGTAGTTTGATTCCTGTTAAAATTAGATCCAAGCAAGATGCTTCCAAATCCTTTATTTTGTGCAATACCCATAAAGAGCTAGATACATACTCTTCTCCTAAAAATGATATTTCTTTCTCTCTCAGTTGGGTTCTGTGAGAATTTGATACTGGTTTTTGCTGCTTATGTTGGTTGGTTCCTACTGACGATGTAACTTACCCAGTTGTGGCTGTGTGAACACAAGCTCAAAGCCCCGTGCAGTCACAAAACCTGCAGGACACAGGAATACTTTTCACCTGCACTATGTATTTACAGAGCTTCATGTTTCCGTGTCACAGTAGGTAGCACGGCTCATGTATCAATACGTGTGTCTAAAAGTCAAGTCCAGCAACGCTCTGTGTGTATGACTTGGCACTCACAGGAATCTGAATATTTGCTTTCTTCAGAGTTAGATGCCTGTTTGTTTACAGAGAGTGAGCACGAAGGACGAGCGCTGGAGATGGCTTCAGGCAAGGGCAGATCTAAAGCAGAGGCCAAGTCTGGGGCCATCTGGTGTGTCAGCTCACATGGAAAATCAGGGACTTTGAGTGCAGGCCCAGATCAGTGACACCTTCTAGAAATTGCTGAGGAGGGGGAGGATTTTGCTGAATTTGTTACTATCTCTGGATATATTCCCACAGTAATTGGTCAAAGAGGATGAAAAGAGCTACTAACCCCACCTTTTTAGCAACAAAATAATTTAAATCTTTGTTGTGGCTGTAGAGGACAGAAAGCAGAATTAACATTTGATTTCAAGAATTCATCTTTACCTCATACAACTGGAGGATCCCAAGCTGCCATCTGATGCAGCAAGAGCACAGAGATGTAGCTGGGCATAAAATAAGAACTGATGTAGTACAGTTAATATAATCTGAATACTGTACCCTGACAGCTGTTTGTATAATTTCAATGCTGCAAATTTTCATTTGAGCAGTTATTCTTTAAAAACGGTTTCAGGAAAGACACTTTCTTGAGTTTCCACTTCTGTTAGAACATTTTCAATTTTGGAACAGGGATAATTGTGTTTTCAGCCTGTAGTAGAAATGGCATTTAAAAAAACCAAAACAACAAACACCTTATATTAGGATTTACCTATAAGAAAAAAAATTAATTAAGAATTGGAGCTGGTCTCTAAATAAGATATTTGTTTGTTTTTAATTGTCAAGTGAAATATGCTCTTACAAGAGGTAATACTTTCAGCTATTTCAGTCTCAAAGGATTCCCAATAGGGAAGCAAATGGAGTTAGACTAAAAGAGTGTATCAAAAACTACAAACGGTAAGGGAGAAAAAGCTATTTGTAGAATCCTAAACTTTGCAAGGAGATGACAGTAAAAAAGTGCTCTATGTTCCAACTGTCTTGAATGAAGATGAAGGCAGTAGGCATGATGCAGCCTACCGCTAATGAAATGGTCACGGTTATAGAAAGACTCATTATTAAAACCAAGTATTTTATACTTGAAAGCTACAGCTTCCAAGGTTTCTAGACACAGCTGACACTCAGCCCTGCATCATCTGAAACAAGCACCACCTGTAACTGTTTCATGCAGATTTGCCAATTGCTACCTTTGCCCCAGGAACCTGGGAAAATACCTGCTGAGTACCCCAGAAGCCCGAAAAGATGCTGTACAAAATTGACATCCTTTTCAGCTCTGGGTCCCTGGAAGCTTATTTCATATCAGAAAAATGATGTTGTTTTAAGGAATACCTGAAAAATTTCAGAATTTCTTAATTGTTTAAAATAATAGAGAAAAATCTGTTGAGGGGGGAGCATTGTGACACCTTATTACTAAGCTTAAACTAGGCTGTTATTATTTGCACGTATGATTGTTTTGCTGTTTGTGAGAAGTCTCAGCTTGTTTTTCAGTTCTGCTGTGTTTTACTGTAGGATCTTTCTCCACAAATAACTTAGCATGTGTGTACCGTAACATAAACACTCTGATACGGGTTTGTTTATAAGCTCTTAGAAGGGATAAAACATAATTTGATTATTGTACGTATCCTTGAATGTCTGTGTCTTTGAACTTACTCTGCTATAAGGCTAAATGTCCCAGGCCCTCTGTCCTCGTGTCCCCCATGCAGTTTGGCACCGTGGTGTGGATAACCTGAATCTGTCAGCTCTATTGCAGTGAAGGTATGAGCGTGTGTTTAGCTCATCCCCTGGTGCTACACACTGTGGAAGTGTTGGGCTCTCCAACAGCCTGTCAGGAATTCAAGCGACAATATGTGTGAATCTCAGAAAGGAAGAGAGAAACATTGGGCAAAACATTTTGGGTTTAGTCAGTGGCATTTCCTGACAAAACCCTGCCATGTTGAAAGTGTTTTCCAACCTAGTTCTGCTGCTTGTGGTATGAAACTGTTTTTGTGAACAACTACGGCGTAACGAATTGATGTAAATTTTAATTTACATCAGAGCAGACTGAGACACTACAATATCTTTGTAGGGGGTTGTGGCCAAAGCAGGGAAGTGCCCACATCACAGGTAGTGAGGCTGGTTCTGTCACTCCTATGCCAGCAGTTTTGCTGAACTCCAAAATTCTGGCTGTGAAGGAAAGCAAAATCTGACAGATTCCCAAGTACTGCATTTCTTATCTTCAGTTTTGTAAGATATGATTGTCCTTCGCTATTGAGTTCTTTTATACGCCAGCTGTCAATACAGATGCTTCTGATTATTAGAATAGCAGTTCACTTTCCTTTTATGCCAACGTAAAAGAAGGGACAGCTTGTCTGAAGTCAAAGGAATTACACTTCCTGTTTCATCAATGCAAGTAAAAAAGGAGAATAAAGCCCCATATTTGTTTTATTCCTGACTTAGCTTTCCATGAGGTTCTAGGTGCTGTAAATACTGTGAAAAGAAAATCCATACTTCAACATTTCACATACAAGACAGCAGCAAAATATAGATTTCTTCCGTAGTTTCTTTGTAGCTTAGTGTATATATGAAATTAGCACAGGGCTCTAGAAGGATTTGAAAGGAGAGAGCTCTACCCAGGGAGCACGTAAACAGTGCCAAGCAATTGGTGTTGTACTGTGCTATTTGCTGTGCCCTATTTTCACAGACAAACAATTTCTGCCGCCAAAAATGCATGAAAGTTCAGAAATTTCAAGAGCCCCTGTGGTGCTGCGAGTTGTTTTTTCTCCTTCTGTTGTTTAGTGCTGCCCTTAGTTTCTCCCAACTGGTGCAGGCATAAATCCCTTTTTTCCTAAAGTGAGGGTCCATGTTGTGGGAGGAATTTCTTTAAATTTCAACAGAATCGTGTTAAAGAAGCAGTTACCTGTTCCTGTTTTCAGTTTCTTGAAGGTATAGCTCCTCTGAATTCCAGGTTTGGGGCAGGGAGGAGCCTGTGTCTTCAGCTAATACTGTGGTTTTTCCTCCTAGTCACTGCAGTAAATCTGGTTACCAGAAAGCTCATCGCATCTGGCACTGAATATATTCCAAGGCTTAGGTCTCCAAGACCAGAGTTCAGTCCTGCAGATGGATCCACTGAGATTTATGTTCATAGTACAACTAAGTCTATGGAAAAAATTATAGCAGCTTTAAAGTGCCTCCTTAACAAGTGCTCTGGGGTCCCCTTATTTGTTTTGAACGTGCAGTCAGTAACGTGTCAGGTGTCTGAGGTTTGGGACACGTTTTTGATGTGGGCATAGTCCCTAGCACAGTGGTTAGATCCAAAGTTATCCTAATTGCTGGCCAACCACGTGATAAGTCTTCAATAATTGAAAATCCCTTTCCTCTATAGCTTCACCCCTCAAAGTAGAGCCAGAAGAAAATTTTGGGACAGGAAGTAAGCTCGGTAACTTCTGCTGTCATCCACAGCAATGTCTTTACACCTAGGCAGTCAATCGTACGTTACCAACAAACTCATTTGGTGTTTACTTTTCATTTAAAAACAAATTATGATTTTTTTTTTTAAAGTTTTGTTTGTTGTTGTGAGATTTGTACTGCTAGTCCTAATAGATGTTGGCTTGTGACTGGAGCAAGTTAATTCCTGAACGTCTCCCTTTAGTTGTTGTCTTTACCCAAAGGCAAATATTTCATTATGGTATATGCCCATGCTGAACTGTATGTTAACCCAGCTTCTCATGTACAGTGTATTACATAAATAATGCAAGATTTACAGTCTCCAAAATCCTTTATCAGCTGGTAGCACAATTCTTTGAAAATCCTTTCCTAGCTTATGGTAATGTGTTACTTTTTATGGTGAATCCACTCAGGGCTTTGCTAACAGCTTTGAGGGGAAAGACGTGCTATGAATATAGAAAGACTGGAGATTTTGTGGGGGGCATAGATTAGATGGGGCTTCCATAAAATTCAGCCTAGAAGAGGTTCAGTGAAGGGATGAGAGATACAGTCATTGTGTGAAGGCTGGACTACACGACAGCACTTCTTTCAGTGATAATATTTATCCCACCTCTGCTGTAAGGATGTCAGTGCTGGACAGAACAGTCTAGACACTGTCCTGTAAATCATCTGAAGTCAATAGAACTGTGTCTGTGTCCCACACCTAAAGATTTTTGTCTATACTGAAATAAAGTCTACTCTTAAGGTCTGCAGCATTAGTCTTCCAAAACCTCTTTATTTCCTGTTAGGAAATCACTAATGGGGAAAAGTAATATTCATTTAGAAACTTCATTTAAAATAGACCTCTTATTTCATGTTAGGAAGTCACTAATGGGGAAAAGTCATATTCATTTAGAAACTTCATTTAAAATAGAAGTTCAAAATATTTGTAAGGAGACCATGTTATCAAAACCATATTTTCATGTTCTAACCAAGACTTGGCTCAACTCAAACTGGCTGGGTGTGATCTTCTTGTTGCCAACAGCAACCCCCCAGAAATGTAGGACATCAAATGACATAGTAAGGAGTCCAGAATAAGCAAGAATCACGGTTCCTTGTCTCCAGTAGGAAAGAGCTTGCTACTGAAATGTGAAATACTGACACTGTTGCATTTTTGTCTTGCTTTTCTTTGGCAGACCTTCACCAATTATCACCTAAGTACTCACACCACAGTAATAAGGTTCAAGACAGGTATATAGAAATAGAAGAAAAACATGTGTATGCTTGTATATGCTTGGATGGAACTCAAAAATCTATCATCCTGCTACCCCAAATATCAGCCTGTAAATGTGGTGGCACAGGTAGGTAGATGGGCCTCAACAAATTCATGTATCATGGAAGAAGTTGACTTAAGAATGAGTGAAAAACCTATATAAATACTCTGTAGTTACAGCAGGGAGATCTGGCCAGATTTCATTCATTCATTTAATTCTTCTCTCCAATATGAGGTATGTCCCAAAGAGATCCCAATATCTTGTTTGATCTGAAAACCTTTTTCTTTCTTTAATTGGTCACCACCCATTTATTTCGTTCTTCTCTCCAACATGAGGTACGTCCCAAAGAGATTTCAATATCTTGTTTGATCTGAGAACCTTTTTCTTTCTTTAATTGGTCACCACCACTGACATAGCTGATAATTAAAAGCAGAGCTGCAGAAATAGTAACAGTTAGTACTGATAGTGCTGTGCATGTAAGTATATAGCAAACGTGCTGTTTATATTACTGTTTACCCATTAAATGGTTCCCTTTCTCAGATAAGCACAACTAATCAAATGACTTGCTAGATCACACACTGAATCAGAGGCAGAGCCGGGGAAACAAGTTTAAGGGCATGAAGCTACAAATACTTACGACTATGAGTAACTTTACTCTTGGGAGTATTTCAATTGACTCCAGGAGGGATTATGTAGGGTAATAAGCTCTGAACTTCATGGAAAGTGTTCGCGGGACCGGTCCCCAAGCATATTCTATTGCAGTCTTCACATAAAATCACATAAATCTGTAGTGAGGGACTTTTAATAAACATATTCTATGTCATAAATTACTTTCTGAGGAGGATTTTTAGAGGCATAATTTTACAGCATTGACCTCCAATAGACTCATAACATTCTATCATGTTAAATGTATATTTAATAGCTTCAGACCTTTTATATTAGTGGTCCAATGGTCCTGAAGGGCTTAGGACTGCAACAGCCTATTGTGTCAATGGATATTTAGAGAGGTTTAAAAAAATGCAGATTATTGACTTTATTATTGATGCAAAGGAGCCATTATATCCTATCAGGCAATTAAATGGCCTTTCATAAAGAGCTCATTGTATGGAGACTGAATTTATGAAAATGATGAAACTTAATGGCTCCATAGGAATCATTACATCAGGTCTGAAACGCTTTTTGGGATACTATTTATTTTCACGTTCATACTTGTAGTAATGAGAAATTCAGGGATTTTGTAGTAATTTATAGATATAAAGATGTAGATGTAGAGGTCACTATATAAGTTCAAACAAATCCTAAAGGGAAATGTACTTGCATCATTTCCTCCTTTCTTTAAGGATACCAAGTTAAACCAGCTCAGTGAAGAGAGATGGCTGTATTTTGATAGCTTTTGTAAATCCAGAACATGCCAGGCTAAAATTTACAATTTTAATTTTCATTTCTACATCTGATTTATGAACACTTACCCACACTTCATCCCTTTCTACTAGAGCCATAATTTTGCACAGGTTATTCTGACACATATTTTATAGCTAAGGAAGGTTTTTGGATGTATCCACATGCAACACGGCATTGAACCTAGAAATTGCTCTGCTGTCTTTGCTCCAATCCCTTTGTAAATTCAGTCCCAAATTCAGCCTCCCAGTGAGATAGCTCTGGTTTTCAGGATTTTGCACTTCTGACTGTATGTACTACCCAGTTATGTGAGACAATTATCTGCTTTTTCTTATGGCTTTACCAGGAATTTTACTGTAGCTCCATTCAATCTTTGTGCTCTCATCAATTCTTATTCAGCAAAAGAGGCAAATTCAAGGAAGGCTGTAATACTACAGCCTGTGCTGCATAGTCCCTGAGTAGATAAAATGTTCAAACTGATTACCTATAATTAAAATGAAAATAAAAACATTTGTTTATTTTCTTGGATTTATCACCTCAAACACAGGCTTTTGCCTTTATCTGAGACTGGCAAAATGAAAACACAGGAATGTCACTGTGCTGCCAATGGCACTGTTTTGGCCCTGCTTGAGTAAAGTTTTTCTTAAATATCCTCACATGAATAAAGCCAGTTTACTTACATTACAGGTTTATCTATGGTACTAAGTTGCCCTGATATTTTTTTTATCCTTTTAGAATGTCCCCAATTCTGTTATGACTAGTATATATGCTGAAAAATAGGTGCCTGTATACATCTTGGAAGACTCAGGAGTAACACTTGTAAAAGAAGGAAATCACTGAACGGAGGCAGTGCTTTATAAACCACTGATTTAAGGGAGTGCTTAACATCACACTTATCTTTAGGAATCTCTTTAGTTTCCATTCAGGTCAATGAGACTTGTTCTTAACCTTAAGAATCTTTTATACTTAAAGGCTGCTCTGAATAAGGTCCTTTGTAGAATAATAATTAAAACAAAACCTTTAAAAAAGGCATTTCCATCTTTTACTTTCTTACTGCAGAGCTATAAGTAAGATAGCAAAAATGCTATAATTCAATATAGGTAATCTCTCTGTTGTTACTGTGAAGAAGCTTTATCGACCAGTACAAAATGATTGAAGGCCCCTGAAATGTTTGTTTTCAAGTCTTTAATTTTCATGTGGGGTTTTTCCTAATCAAAGATATGCCATAACTATAAAATAAATGCTTTTGTAGAAGGAGACTGTAGAGCATTCCCTCAAGTGCTTGACTTTAAGGACCTTTTTTAGTCAAGGTGGAGGGCTCTGTAAGGCACAAGCATTATAATTACCTGATTTTGCTCTTGTCGAGATCAGTGGCAAAACTCTCAAAGGTTGTAGTGGCAGCAAGACTGAAAGGAACCGCTTGTGCTTGAGTTTATTGTTCCATTTTCTGATTAACATCTTAAACTGCATTTTGATCATGTAGCTTCTACTGACAGAGAATGCCTGATGGTCTTTTGTTGATCTTCTGAGAGAACAAGAGCTCATCTTGATGCTCAGCCAAGGCATCTATCATTCAGCTGTACCTTTCGGTGACCGTGTTGAGAATGCAGCGCAGCCCTGGCTCTGAGAGTCTCCGCTCCATCTGGTGACCTGTTGGAAGAGTTCTTAGACCTCTTTCTTTTCAGGATCCAGCAATGTTTATTTATTTTCTGCAGAAAATGTATTTTTAACTTTTTGTATTGAGTATACTTAGCAGGTCAGACTCAAAATAAGGTTTCTATCATTCAAAAACTTACGGTGCACCAGCTTGGCCACAGTAACTGTCCAGAAGAGGTATTCTGAGCCTGCAGAAAGTATTGTGTCATTTAACTGTCCAAAACTTTGATGTTAAAACTAAAAAATATGTTATGTCACCATACACTTGCTGCACTGAGTAGAAATGGTCCACGATGTTAGAAACTAAAAAAATATGTTATGTCACCGTACACTTGCTGCACTGAGTAGAAATGGTCCAGTGCTGAAGTGTAGCTAATGTGTATCAATTTGACTATGAGATTGAACCATTTTGGCATTTCTTTCTTTTTGCTTTCCTAAACAGATGGTTTTATTCCTACCATGCAATTTTTTTTTCTCCACTTTATTTTTTGAGCACTCTCATCCAGCTTTCATTAGCTTTTGTTCTCTACACAGTATTCAGGAAAGTGCGCCGCACATAATCTATGATTGCAATTAAACAGAAATGGGAATGGGGGGAAAAAATGGCAGTTCTGTACTAAAGCTTCTGCCAAAGATAATGGTAGATGGATGCAGAGGTCCACTCTTTCTATTACGTTGTAGGACCCTTTATTACATGTAGGTATTAATCAGAGAGTACCTCCCTTTCTCCCTCATTTTAACTTTTCCATTTCATCTCTGCCTTTACACGTGTCACATGACATCCATCAGCAGTACAAAGGCAGTGGCACATGCTTAGTTATTGCTGCCAGTAGTAATACAAAATCAGGCCTGTCTGACATGTAAAAAGCAGAGCCTTCTTTATTGCAGGCCAATAATAGTCACCAACAAAACAGGCTGTGGATTTTTAATGAACGAAAGTGCTAATGAATAGGCATTAATTGAAAATTAGGGCATGAAAGACAGAGAAGAGCTAAGACAAATCAATTGCTATACCTATAAGCCTGACCTGACAATAAATCAACAGCAACAGCAGCAAGATGCATTGGACCAAATTAATCACAGGTACAAACAGTTGAAAGTTGTGAATAAATTAGTTTAAGAAGGGTCTATAAATGCTAAATAATTCCACAGTTGACCATGAGTGGATTGGATCCACTATACAAGAAGAATTTGACCTACACGTCCTGCCTCTGGTAGGAGAGACAGTGATTGACTGTCGGAGCATGAGGAACAAAAGTATGTGGCTCTTACCTTGAGGACAATAGGGTCTGTCCCCGTGTGTATTTTATAAACTTCTGTAAAACCATTGAGTCTTACTTTCCTCTTGTGCTAGGCACAGATGGTGCACGTGCCAGCACCAGGTCTAGCAGATGGTCATGTGGGCATGAAGGGTAATGCAGAGGAGAAAGTCAGGTCTCTGTACCCTGGCTGCCAGGTGACTTCATTTGTGATGTGAGTGGAGAGAATTTACTGAGTAACTCTGTGCTTCAACTCTCCTTTTTAAAATGATTAATTATTTTTGTGTTTGTGTGTGTTGAAAAACAAATTCAGTAAGCACACTGCAGTGTTCTCTTTCATTGACTTCCTGAGGAACAGCTCTAAATATTCTCAAGCTTAGACAGGCATTGGGCAACTTGGGATGAGCATGAAAGAGGACACTTAGGAAAAAGTTACAAGGTCCTTTACGAGATCTTTTTTTGTTGTTCTGGTTTCTGACATATAAAAACTAGTTAGTATTATCCAGATAATGAGTAACTTGTACTGTTCTTTCTTTATACACTATTGCTTATTTAACCCACATTATGTTATGCCCACATGTGCATGCAATAGGCCATCTTGAAGGATGTTATGCTCTTGTGATTGCTGCAAAGCAGCCAACATTAATTTCAGTTCCAAATTCTTTAAAATTAAATTATAATAATATTCCTGCTCTGCAATGGCATTGCTGACATCAACAAAAAACATTAACTCTAATTATAGGACTGATTTGGTCCTTATTAGGCATTTGTTAAGAGCTAAATATCTCAATAAAGCAGAATATGCTGCAACTTGACAGCAGAAGCGAAGCATTCTGGAGAGTGCTCCTGCCATCCATCCTCCTTCCCTGGTGATGATGAATGTGCCCCATGAAGAGATTAGATCATTTTCTCCACTTGAGAAATAAAATGTTCTGTGCACTTTCTTTTTAGTCATCTTGTTGATTCTGATCAAGTGGGGGACTTGGCTGATCTTGGGATTCAGCTGATAAGAACCTGGAAATACTTGAAACTCGGAATTGACTGTGAACTACACTGTTTTATGCATTCAATTGTAATGGTTAAAATATTGTATAATCTTAAATTTAATGCTGTTCTTTATTATAAGAGACCTGTATCTGGATTTAAATAGTTGAATTGATTTTTCACTCTAAATTCCCTAAAGCATAGTTCTTTTTCTTTTACAGCAACTGTTGCTGGTTCCCAGGGGAAGGCTGAACCAGAGGTATGGGACAAGGCACTGCCACACTTGGGGCACTTGCCTTTGCGCTGCTGTGAAACCTACAGAGTCCAGTTCCTGTGTCTGGAGAGCATTAGCTAATGGATATATCACAACTTGGAATTTCAGGTACATGTAAGCAAATGTTTTTGCAGAATTGTTGCTATGTGAAAAGCACATCTGATCTATTTGAGAATTCAGTTGAATCCCATTTAATTAAAACATAACCAGTTAGGCTGCTTGTTTTGTATCACAGAATTTAAACTCCCTTTTCCCAGAGGAACTCCCAAATGACTAAATGACTCTGCAATGCTATATTCTAGGTGCAGTATTTTGCTCCTTCAGCTGAGCCTGTCCCACTTTGTGTAATAGAGTTATCTTGTGCATCAGAAACTGGGAATCGTACTTCCTACCTTTGTAGTGAGTCATCTTTATAGTTATTGAGTCTTCACTCCTGTTTGTAACTATCGTGCTTAGTAGAATAACTTCTAGAGGAAGAACTGAAGCCAACCCCGCTGTGCCTGCAGTAACCAGTAACCCAGATATATAACAGCATCATGGTTAGGGGCATGTGTCTACAAAAGTGGCCTTATAAGTCTATGTCCCCTCAGGAAAAGAAATGTTCTCTGTGACGTTTCCAGACCTTATTGTGTAGTTCAGCAAAAAACCCCAGATATCCTTGGATGCCTCAGTTTAATCTAAAATGCAGGTAGAATCATTAACTACTGTAAGTATTGCCCATTCATTTCAGACACAAACTAGTGTTTGGGTTTTTTTTCCTTTTATTCTGTGTGGTTTTGGTCTTAAGAAGGTAGTGAGCAGCTGGTTGCTGGAAGTAGAAGAGAGTAAGAGTTTGGTTCGATGCAGTTTGCACACACGTGCTGCCTCATACAGAGCTGTTACTTTAGCGTGTTCCTGTACTGGCTACTTGTGGTATTCTTAAGCAACGTAGTCCAAAAGTATGTGGCTGTCCTTTATGCATTGCACAGAAGGACACAGAGTAATCAATGTAAAGATTAGACAGCACTGTCAATTAATCATTAAGTTTCGAAGTTCTTAGATGACTCAGCAAAGGTTTTGAATTCGAGAAATGATATGGGGCGCTGCAGTTTGTTTAAAAGCAGTCTGTGCATTCCTGCCCAATAGTCTTAAGAAGGTAGTGAGCAGCTGGTTGCTGGAAGTAGAAGAGAGTAAGAGTTTGGTTCGATGCAGTTTGCACACACGTGCTGCCTCATACAGAGCTGTTACTTTAGCGTGTTCCTGTACTGGCTACTTGTGGTATTCTTAAGCAACGTAGTCCAAAAGTATGTGGCTGTCCTTTATGCATTGCACAGAAGGACACAGAGTAATCAATGTAAAGATTAGACAGCACTGTCAATTAATCATTAAGTTTCGAAGTTCTTAGATGACTCAGCAAAGGTTTTGAATTTGAGAAATGATATGGGGCACTGGAGTTTTCTTAAAAGCAGTCTGTGCATTCCTGCCCAATAGATGCAGCATTTTGTTAATCTGCGTCCTTGCCGTGCTGTGAATGTCCAGGTAGATGCTCTTCCCTTATCCACCAATGCTGTAACATGTCCTTGCCGTGCTGTAAATGTCCGGGTAGATGCTGTCAGTTGCTCTTCCCTTATCCACCAATGCTGTAACACCATTGTAGAAGGCCACCAAATTTGTCAGACATGATTTGCCTTCAGTGAAGGCATGTCAGCTGTCGCCAGTCACCTCCTTATTTTCCATGTGCATGTCAGCTGTTGCCAATCACCTCCTTATTTTCCATGTGCCTTAGCATAATTCCCAGGAGAATCTGCTCCATGATCTTGCTGGGCACAGAGGTGAGACTGACCGGCCTGAAGTTCCTTGTGTCTTTCTTTTTTCACCCTTTTTAAAAATGAGGGTTACATTTCCCCTACCCTTTTTAAAAATGATGGTTACGTTCCCCCTTTACCAGTTGGTGGGAACTTCACCAGACTGCCACAGTTTCTCTCATATGATGGATAGTGGCTTAGCAACTTCATCTCTACAGTTTCTCTAATATGATGGATAGTGGCTTAGCAACTTCATCTGCCAGTTGCCCCATAACCTGAAGATGCATCTCATCACATCCCATGGATTTGTACATCTTCAGGATCCTCTGATTGTCTCAAACCTAATCTTCACCTCCAGTAGGTGGTACCTTGTTCTCCCAGTCCCTGCCTTTGCCTTCTGCAACTCGGTCAGTGTGGCTAGAGCACTTGCTGGTGAAGACTGAGACAAAAAAGTCATTGAATAGCTCAGCCTTCTCCATATCCCAGGTAACTAGGTCTTCTGTTTCCTTCCACAGAGGTCCAGCATTTTCCCTAGTCTTCCTTTTATCATTGGTGTACCTGTAGAAGTTTTTCTTTTTGCTCTTGGTGTCCTTGGCCAGATTTAACTCCATCTAGGCTTTAGCTTTCCTAACTTGATCTCCAATTGCTTAGACAATTTCTCTGTATTCTTCCCAGGATACTTGTCGTTGCTTCCACCCTCTGTAGGCTTCCTTTTTTTGTGTTTGAATTTGTACAGGAGCTCCTTTTTCATTCATTCATGTTTCCTGGTGGGTTTTTTTCTGACTTCCTCTTTGTTGGAATTTGTTGCTCCTGAGCTTGGAGGAGGTGATCTTTGAATATTAACCAGACTTCTTGGGCTCCTCTTCCCTCCAGGGCTTTATCCCATGGTAGTCTGCTAAGCAGATTTCTCAAATCCAGGGTACTGAGCTTGCTGTGCACCTTCCTCACTGCCCTAAGGATCTCAAACACTACCATTTCGTGGTCACTGCAGTCAAGGCTGCCCTTGAGCTTCATATTCCCCACCAGCCCCTGCTTGTTGGTGAGGGTCCAACATAGCACCTCTCCTCCTTGGCTCTTCTATAGCTTGGGGAAGGAAGTTACCATCAATGCCTTCCAGGAACCTTCTGGATTGCTTATGCCCTGCTGTGGTGTCTCTTCAACAGATATCTGTGTGGTTGAAGTCCCCCAGGAGGACTGGAGCTTGGGAATGTGAGGCTAGGCTTTAGCTTTCCTAACTTGATCTCCAATTGCTTAGACAATTTCTCTGTATTCTTCCCAGGATACTTGTCGTTGCTTCCACCCTCTGTAGGCTTTCTTTTTTTTGTGTTTGAATTTGTACAGGAGCTCCTTTTTCATTCATTCATGTTTCCTGGTGGGTTTTTTTCTGACTTCCTCTTTGTTGGAATTTGTTGCTCCTGAGCTTGGAGGAGGTGATCTTTGAATATTAACCAGACTTCTTGGGCTCCTCTTCCCTCCAGGGCTTTATCCCATGGTAGTCTGCTAAGCAGATTTCTGAAATCCAGGGTACTGAGCTTGCTGTGCACCTTCCTCACTGCCCTAAGGATCTCAAACACTACCATTTCGTGGTCACTGCAGTCAAGGCTGCCCTTGAGCTTCATATTCCCCACCAGCCCCTGCTTGTTGGTGAGGGTCCAACATAGCACCTCTCCTCCTTGGCTCTTCTATAGCTTGGGGAAGGAAGTTACCATCAATGCCTTCCAGGAACCTTCTGGATTGCTTATGCCCTTCATCAATGTCTTCCAGGAACCTTTTGGATTGCTTATGCCCTGCTGTGATGTCTCTTCAACAGATATCTGTGTGGTTGAAGTCCCCCAGGAGGACTGGAGCTTGGGAATGTGAGGCTATCTGTAGAGGGCCTCATCCATTTGGTCTTCCTGGTCAGGTGGCCTGTAGCAGACCCTCCTTCATTTAATCCTGACCCATAGGCTCTTGTTGGCTCCTCATCCATCCCCAGGTGGGGCTCCATACACTCCAGCTGGTCATTGACATAGAAGGTGACACCCCCTCCTTGTCTCCCCCTGCCTGTTCTTCCTAAAAAGAATTGAATATAAAACTCATGCCTCAACAGCTTGCTTAGGTTGGTGGGGTGCGGTGGAATCCAATATAATATGGCAGGAAAACAGCAGGCATCCCTTGCCTCTCTAAGCAAGGAGAAAAGATGGTGAGATTTACATTTAGGGATGGGAAACTTCTTTCAAAACTTCTTTTTACAATACTGTAGTTTGGGAAATATATAACAATGAAGGCATGTTTACTTTTTGTAGAATTCATGGCATGATGAGGATAATAAGACCCTCCAAGGCAATAATTGCTTCGCTGTAGGGTGCTTCTGCATCTCAAATTGCTCAGCATCTGGGTTTTAAATCATTTGTGCTCCTGGTGGGTAAAGCTGCCAGCTAAACAGGCAGGCAGACAAGTAGCATTTTTAAACTTACCCAGCGTGATCATGGCATGTGTGCATTTAAGGCTGAGCTTATTATCATCAGCAATTGTTATCTAAACCATAGAGACAGACACCAAAATAGATTCTATATGATACTCGCTTAATAAATTGTTTCCATTCACAAGGAAACCATTCAGCCTGTGGTTATGGATCTGGTACTGGTTGGGGTGTTTCTGGCAGACTGTCCAGCATGGTTTTCTGAGCTCAGAAAATGGGCAATAAATCCCACGGTTCATCCATGCTGTGGTGAGCAGGTGAGGTCACTGAATGCCACGCTGAAAATCATGTTATAAGCAGGAAGAGGCTTTGCTGTATTCGTGGAGAATTATGTTATTACTGTGTAGAGCAGACCTCTTTTTTGGTAAGAAGTGAGGCCATTCTGTATACAGGAATCATTTATTGAAACTAAATCTGTTTCATTTTTACTGGGGGAGGGTTACACTGATGGCAAATACTCTGCCTTTAATATGTCTTTATTGTTGTTTGTGAATGTTTACTATGTGTTTCCTGACGCAGACGATTTCTTCCGTTCCCGAAGCTGCAATACACTGAGTATCTCATGGTGCATATGGGGATCAGTGTTTTGGTTTTTATTTTGGAAAACTTTGGGAAGATTCTCTGAGGTGATGGTTTAGAGATGGCTGGAAGTCCAGCTTGGAACAGCAAGTCTGCGCCTTAACTGTCTGAATGGTTAAAGCATGGCAGCAATGAGAAGACTTGCAGCCAAGCTCTATCCATCTCAATTTATGGTTTAACACCTTGTGTTCATGCTTTTATATCCCCAAGTCCCAGTATTGGTATTTTGGACCTTAGGTTCAAACCCTCCTGTTACCCATGTCCATCATGTCCCTGTGATAGAACAGGCGTGTGTTCTCCTGTCTGTCCAGGCTGTAGGTCTGGAACACCAGGCCAGCTTGTTGTGAAACTACTACCTTAGGAGAGACCTTGGTGAGGCTGTGACTTGTCTGACATTTCTTTTTGGCACCACTGGCAGCTGCTTTGAGTTTTTCCTTTTTTTTTTTTTTTTTTTTCTCTTTTCCCCCCTTGGGTTATTTTTAACTTGGATCAATTCCCTGATCCGATTCACTTTGCAGTCACACAAATAGTTGTACTGGCACAACGGAGGGAGCAGCAAGAATTAGCAGAGGGAGTGGTAACTGCACACAGCAGCCCTTGTACAAGAAGGAAAACATCTTAAACTCCTCTATACTGTGCCAATTTGAAGTGTCCTCATTCTCTCTCTGTTACAGGCTCTTTTTTTTTTTCTTGTTGTTGTGGATTTTCCTCACTTTGTTGCTACATGGGTTTTTTTTCCCCATACAACATGTTGTTTCCACTCTGCCAGTACTCATCTGCCATCTCGTTGGTTGTCTGCTGACTACTGAAGCCCTTAAAAAAAAAAAAAAAAGGAAAAAAAATAAGAAAAAGTCTCTGCAGCCTTCTAAACTGTGTTAGCAGGCAATTGAAAACTAGCAGTAAGATGAGCATCACCTGATTTTCAAAAGGCAAAAAGAATAATCACTTTCCCAGTAACCAAGCAATTCTTGACACAGTCACAGATACAAAGTGATGGTACCCACTCCTTGAGGGGCTTTTCCCCTCTGCAGCCAGAGAAGGAAAGGTTTGCCAAGCATGCCTGTGCCAGGACTTGCAGCTTTCATGTTCACCCTGGTGGGACTTTGTGTTATGTATGAGGTAATGTGTATCACCATGTTGTTTTATGACCTTGAAGGTATTAATTATAATTGCTCCTGGTGGTCAGTCATTTTGCTCTTTGCTCACATGCTTTTTTTTCTTCCTTTTTCCATGAAGAGAGGCTCAATGACTTGGGGCCATTCTGCCACCCAATGTCATGCTTCTCCACACTTGATATAACCTTCTTAGTTTACCTGAGATCGTGCTTTGTTAGTTCTCATCCTCAATTTTGGGAAAGGGGAGAAGTTATTAATAGGAAGTGAAAATAGATGTTTGACTGCTATGGCCACTAGGATTCAGAAACGATTCACAGGTCAGGCTTGACTCTTCTTCAACCAGCAGCACTAAGAGTCATCTTTTATACTACTACAAAGCGGATGCAGGACATGATCCTGCCTTTCTTCTGCTGTCATTTGAGAGTGATATAATGAAGTGGAAGATGTACAAGTACCAAACCTTATCTTTACAAAATACTCTAGTAAAACACAGGTTTGCTGTAAACTCCAGCTCTCCTGTTGCTTTTTGTTGCCTTCTGCTTTGGTAATATGTGGATTCCGGGCAAAAGAGAGGTTGCTTGGTAGCTGTGAAAAACAATTGATTTATAGGTTTTATAGCTCAAAGTGTGGACCAGAACCCAGGCTTCATCTGAACTGTACTTGGAACTCTGCAGTTGAAAAGGGAGCTTGAAAAATAGTGTTAAGAGTAGGAAATGTGCTCAGTTCCTCGCTATGTCCCAGCATAGAGCAGAGAGGCCATTGTTTGTTTCTGGGACACGGAGAAGCCTTGCTGGTACTTAATGCCCAATAATGTGTTCACCAGGAAACCAGAAATCAGTGCTGTAGGAGCTATTATACTTACTCTTTGTCACAAAATGATAACTTTCAGCAAAGGGAAGTTTTATTCAGCCAGATCCAGCAGATTACAGGCTTGTACCTAAAGGTAGAGGAGATTCAGTTCTTTAAGATATATAGTACACAAAAGAGTGATACATTTCCACCAGGTTAAGAAAGTGTCTAGAGACTTACCTTTGAAGCAACTTTTTTCTGCTTTTACCCATATAGGTCTAAGGCAATTAATCAATAAGCAAGGACACAGGGTGAAAACATATGGTCTTTGATATTTAATAAATGGATTAACAGAGTCCACCGCTTAATATTCAGCCTCTGCTTTAGGAGTATAAATTAATAAGCATTAGGTCCTTTTTAATGAGGAATTTTCCCTTTTAAAACCTGAATGAATTATCAAAAAGAGCTCTGGCAGAATTTCAAAGACATTTTCTGACCTTCTAGTATTCTGGCCTGCATGAATTTTTAACAAGATGCTATATATCTGGAAGGTCTATTAGAATTCGTCTGCATGAAATCTGTCTGCCCTCTAGCCCCTCACCCCCTCTTTTCTTTTTTTCTTTCTATTTTTTCATTCTTTCTTTTCTTTTTTCTTTTTTTCTTTTTTTTTTTTTTTTGTATGCAGACAACTGAAGCAGAAAAAGGAAAAGTATGTATAATAGCAAGGGAAGGTTTAATTTATGTAAATGAAGTTTTAAAGAAGAGTCCTTATTCGAGTTAATAAAACCCCACACATAACTTTTAAATATTAATAGTGGCTGGCAAAAATCCTTTATTTATAGTGACATTTTCATTTATATTCATTTTTGAGTAGTATCAACAATGTAAAGTGTTCCAAGATCTGTTTGAAAATGCATATTTTACAGTGCGTAACATGCATAACTTATAATTAAATGCACATGGCTATACTTTCAGTCTTGTAAAACATTGTTGTGGGTTTTTTTGCTAGTTTCTATTCCAGAAAACCTTTAAGAAATCTTTTTGATATCTTAATGTGTTCAGAAAATAAATGTAATAGACCAAAGCAGATGTTTTAAATATTTGCAGGCTGATTTTCAGCATAATGAAGAAAGCTTACTGTCATTATTACTCGCTTTATTTTTTTATTTTTTAAAGGGCTGTTCTGTGACATTTTGAAAATGCAGAACACCCTTTTTCACAAAAGGTTGCAGTTATCTATGCAAATTTTTTACTGATGATACTTCGTAATCTAAATGCCACTTCAGGAAATGTATGCATTAATGAAAACTGAACTGTTTGGCTTCTCACAATTACAGTATCAGTTGGTCCTGCAGATGGGATGGTCGATGAACAGGTTATTGCTCTGAACTGTAGTAACAGATTCCGTGCTTCAGTAACTCACTTGTAGCTTCTATTCAGTCCTGTGAATTAGACACCACCTCCTGGAACTCCCTGGGGTTTTTGATCTTGCCCCTCTGGAATCTGCTGAATAAAAAACACTTAGGAAGAGTTCTTGCTCCTGGAGGTGATTAATGTGCTGCTCGTCCACCCACGTGCACTAGGAAAGAAGCAACCGTTAGGTTTTAGTAAACAGGTTATTAGAAAGTGGTTGTCTTTAGCCTGTTAATCAATAATGGCAGGAACCACTAATAGGATTTCCATGTCACTATTTCTTTTATTTCGCTTGTTTCAGGGGAAAGTTCCCTTTTGAGTTAATCCTTTTGAGCAAAATACATCCCCAGGGTAAATTCACAGGAACTGTTGTAGTCCATAGAATTGCACCTCAGATGGAGCTGAGCCACCGAGAGTCACTGAACATAAAACTGGGAAATTTAGAGTGTGTGTTACATATTCAAATGCTAACTGGTCTCTTGAGTCTGGGGTTCAGTGACATCCCTCACCCTGGCTCTTGATTAGGACCAAACAAGAGTAGAAATGATGCTGAAAAACATGGCTTTATAAAAGCTGGTTAATTATTTGCTCCTGTAACTTTTGTCAGGACAGCTTAACTCTGGAACAACTCCACTGTGGCTTGGGTTTCAACAGGCTGCATTAAGCAGACAAAATATCGTGTTTCTAGGTTTTTTTAGTGAGGATGAGGGAAATGCGTGGTTTTAAGGATGTATTGATTTAATTGTTGAGACTAAGGCCTGCAATAGTTCATGCCAGTACTTGTCTACCTATGTCAGATGCTTCCAAAGACACAAAGCAAAGCTGGATACATTGCTGTTATCAGGGGGTGGTAGAGAACTGTATCCCTGTTGTACTTTTCACCTTGTCATCATTGGTTCTCTGTCTTTCATCTACATATGTAACAGGCAGGTTTTCTGAGCTCGTTGCCCTCCAGCAGGCAGCCTGACAGTTCCCTTCCAACTGCCTGCTGCAGGGATGACAGGGAAGTGGGGTGACACTCTCCACAAAGTGTTTTCCATTAGAGCAAGTGGTGATACCTGGCATGAGAAAGAGACTCCCATGGGGGCCGTTTATTCTAGTTTTTATATGGAACTCATGGGTGCAAAAACAAAAAGGCAATTGGAGTGACAGGTAAGAGCCTGCACAGTGACAGTATCCCTAAAAGCCAAGATAGGGAAACTGGAGAGGACAGAATAGTCTCAGGAAGGTAGGTGGCAGGAGCCCTAAGGGTATGTAGTAGTGCAAAGGGGAGACCTATGTCTTAGCCTTTTTTTAGCTAAACCCATGGTTTTTGTTGTTTTTAAATGAATCACTGGATCTTTCTCCACTAAGACTCAAAGTAAAATAAGTTTGAGATGGCTAATAACACAAAAGTGCTTTAGCATGGGGTCTTCATTCAACACCAAAAGGGTACATCAAGATGGTTGAAGCTTGTACCCCAGACCTTTTGTTGAACAGGGCAGGATGTGTGACATAGCATAGCATTGCCTAGGCAAACTGGCAAGCAAGCCCTTGCAAAATTCATGGTAGAACTGGTATATGTGGTGCTCTGGAGGGGACACACGTTTGATGGCAGAGAAATAAAGAAACAGAGTTTGTTTGGTACCTGGAGATCAGGCTACTCAATTGGTATTGTGCAATCAACATGAGCGATCAGCTCTTGTAATAAGAGGCCTGTGTGTCTGACTCTTTATTTCATTTTCATTTTTCATATTTCATTTTATTTTATTTCATAAGAAAGAATAAGTGTACATGAGAACACGAGCAAAGGAATAGTAGCCTTGAAGGCAGGGTCCACGTCTCCTCATTCCATTCTAGTGAAGTCTGTTGGACTAAGCCACATAGACAAAATAATGATGAGATTTTGAAAGACACCCGCAGATGTTAATCACCCAAAGGCCATCAACAGTACTTGAGAAATACCTCCACATGCCTCAATTTAAACAAGAAGACCGTCAATATCTACTCAATTAAGCTGGGTCCCCCTGACAGTGCTATTGACCACAAGGAAGGGAATGTGCTACGTAGATGATAAATGGTGGAATAATTAAGAAGCTGTTGTTCTTCAGAAAAACTATTATATTTCCCCTAGAGAGCAATAAAGGTGGGGCCTTTTATGATGGAAGTATTTTCTGAGTATGATATCAGTGGGTTGCAGACCGGAAAAAGGGATAATTCTGTGAACCATCATGCTTATCTTTAAGAAGATTAAAATAAAAATATATTGTGCCTTACATCGGCAGGCTGCATAGGACTACATTTTCAAATGGTATTTTTTCTGAATAAGCCACTGCACTTGCAAGGTTAATTTGCTTTAAGTGATTTAAATGAATAGGTACCCGCTTGACCCTGGAAAGCATACGCCAAAAGGAACCTGGGAGTGGAGAGCCCTGACGTTTGGATCCTGAGCCAACTCTTCTCAGAGGTAGCCAAGTCTACAGCCGAGCACAAACAAAATTAAAATGATGTTTTCAGGTGGCCAGCGCAGCTGCTACCTTTGGGTTTGCCTTTGTCCTGTCTGCTGATTTCATAGCATTTCTTTATATGGTCTGACTTCTGATTTATGCCATGTGACAGAGGACCTAATTGGTTTTGCTGAAGTTTAATACGGCCATTGGGTTCCACGTTGGAAAGAGTAAATAAAGGCGGGTGGCACAAAGAAAGGTGCCTACAGTCTGTTGTCTTGGCTGCCCTTTCTGCAGGGCAGTGGGAAGGAGCTTTTCCTGAGAGCAACTTGGGGCAGCAAAGTCCTTGGAGTGGTCTTCAAATTTTATTTTCCCCATCTATGATGAAAGGCTGATACTGCCTAAAGTACCAGTTCTCTCCTAGAGATTTCAGCAGTTTAATACAGGCAGGGAATTGCACATTCTCTAATCTTTTTCAAAACAGCGAGTTGTCAGCTAACTGGGTAAATGCTGCTCTCGGAAACTCTCTGGTCACTGGATTTCTAGTGCTCATTTTTGCTGTTGGATGAGTACAGCTTTCAGTTGATTAAGATTTCTGGAAAGGAAAAATCAAATATTTCTGGAGGGCATATTAATAAGCATACATTAGAAGAATAAACAATGACCAAAGGAAATATTAGCTGTTAAATGCAGGAATTGAATTCCAAATGTTTTGGTCAGCTCACCTGTTCTCCAATTTGTTCCAAAGCGCCTCGGAGGAACAGCACAGAGAGGTTCTCCCTCATATGTAGCACCGAAGTGTTCAGTAGATTTTGTATAAAAAAAATGTATGGAAGTGCATTCAAACAGCTACACTGTCCTTCTCGAATGTGGAGGTACAGGTTGCAGTTATCCTCTCTGCCAGGTAGTGGGTAAAGAGCAGGTGTGAGTGAAATTGTGTGAAAATCTGTGTCAATCCAGCATCACCTTTGGCCTTCCCACTGCTCACTTAAGATTTATCATCACAATCACATGAAATCACAACTTAGCATTACCTTTGTGTCTCCCTTTGTAGACTCTTGCACACATTTATCAATAAGCATTTATAGTGTGAAGACTTAGATGTGTGTTCATGCAAAACATTCACGGGAGTACAAGTTAAGGTATAATTTTGGGTAAAAACTTCTGTGTGTCGTGGTCTATCACAGTTTATTTCTGTGGCACATTTTAGGCCATAGCGTGGTATCTGCTCATTTATTGCTGCCTGGTTTGTTTCTCTGGTGGGTTTTGGCTGATGCATCTGTCCACAGCATCCTAAGCATCCATAATGGAATTATTTTTGTGGAAAAGAGGCAAGTACATGTTTAAAAGTTTACAGAAACGTGATTTTTTTTTTAAGGTTTTTGGGGTTTTTTTTAAGTTTTCATCAGATAGGCTGTTATGTCATCCCAGGATATTGGCAATGCATTTTATAGATTTAAAATTAATGCTATGTAATATGAATGCTACTGAAAAGTTAAGCATATCTGAAGGGAGCCCTGTATAAATAAGGTTGCATTAACGACGCATGGAAAACCAAAATCAATTGGCAATAATTGGATATCTGTGTTCTGTGTGCATGTAGCAGGAAGAAACAGCAATTTTATGATGTTAGGAAAGAGACCAGGAATGATGAACTTTTAACTGTGACTCCATGTGTCAACTCTGAAGCCATTACATGTCTCTCAGACAGTACAAGTCACCACCCTCCCTGCCTTTTTCCTTATCTACCTTTATAGGGCAGTTAAATGCTGGGATTTTAAAATTTATTTCTTTATTTTTCTCTCTCTACAAATAACGATTTGAATTTCAAAAGCTTTTGCTTTGGAATTGCTATCACCTTCTTTGTTTTCACTTTTTGCATAAGTTCCATGATTTTGCTGGCAGGGAAATTCATACGCAGCAAGTTTTAAATAATTAGGGAATATTAATAGAGGGTGAATTTCCAATTAGTATATATGGCATTTCACACAATCTATTCTAAGTCATATGCTCGTCCACTTATGAAGTAGAAATGTGCTGTGTAATTTATGATCTATGTCAAATGGGCTACTTCACAGATTTTAAATATCAGCTCATAAATCGTGAATACTCATATTCACAAATATTATTTCTAGAAATTAATTAAAATTAATAATAGATCTGTATACTAATTGTTGACCTCGAGTGGCAAAGACTGTGCATATGGGAGAAGAAACTATTTTTCTCAATGATTTGCTGCACAATTTGTCTAAGAGACACTCTGACTCTGTAACTGGAATATTAAGGTTTAAATTAAGTATTGAGCATCAAGTACTGGGAAGGTAGGAAGCTGCATGTTTTGCTTTGCACTGTGGTGAGAGGGATGGCCACTTTTATGTGTTTAGTTCCAGCAGTCAGCTTTGTGGAGGAAGCACTAAATTCTCCATGAAAACATAACTGCTTTCTGGAATGCAGAAGAATAGCTCCACGCTAATGAAACAAATGCAGAAATCCACATATAAATGACTGCACACGGTCTTTCATTTCCGTGTGTTGATATATGATTATGTAAACCCTTGAGTTTTTTAAAAATTCTGATCAAAAAATCAAGGGTTAAAGTTGTATATTCTTTTTCTATCTGCAAACTCAGATATGCTTTAATGATTTGGACACGTTTCTGTGCGACCTGCTTTGGCAGGGGGGCTGGACAAGATGTTCTCCAGAGGTCCCTTCCAACCCCATATAATTCTGTGATTGGTCTTATAAATCAGAAAACAACTTCCACCAGGATAATGATTTGCTCTTTACTAAAACTTAATTAAGGATGCCTTGCCCAGGAGGAGCCCTGTTTTTTAAATCTGCACCAGTAGTGCCAATTGTGTGGAGAGAAACTATTCACTTGGCTAAGAATTATCTCTGTGATATGAATCAATGGAGCAGGCTTTTTTATTACTTTGTTTATATCAAGCCCATGATGTGATTGAAAAACAGAAGGAGACTCTCCTCGTCTGACAAAGACTTGTTATCACGAAAGAGGTTAAATACATGGCTAACATAAAGCATGTTTGCAAGTCCTTTGAATTGACTTCAGTCTGTTCATGCATTGTTTCCCTTATCTGTAAAATGGGGGGAAAAAATACATATTGCCAGTGTTTCACAGGTGTGTGAGCTCTGGTTCTGAATTCTTCTTAGGGAGCTGTTTGGTGATGGGAGGTTGAGAAGTGCCAAGTGCTGCTACTGATTAGATCGAGGTATTACTTTGCAGGGAAATAGCCAGTCATAGCCCGAGTTCAACATTTTTGGGGGGTCTTGCAGGGTTGTGTTTATTATTCCCTTAACACTCGAGGAAGAAACTGTGGGATGTTTAAAGGCTCATGGCTTCACGTCTGCTTCCCTGTTAATTTTTCAATTTTCTTTTTTAGAGCTACCTTTGGTAGCTTTTTTATTTTTTCCCACTGCCTGCTTTTTCTGGACCCTAAGACACATCTGAGCAGGTGACTTTTGCTCTCTGTGTGGTCTGTAAATTACATCCATGCTTAAACACTTTTCCTATTTCATTTTCCTATTTCCTATTTCCCTTGATGTAAATCAAGCCCTAATTACCCTTGTGTCTGCAGTGGTTCTTTAGTGTTTTTGTATGATGCTTGGATTTGGGGAGTAGGTATGATTTTCCCTAACAACTTGCAGAGCAGGTTTCAGGAGACAGCAGTAGTTGACATAAGCTTCAAAAAAGAGGGGAAAAAGGGCAGAGATAGAGAATAGAGGGTTACTGGCTTTATTTTTTGTTACTCCCAGCAATGCTGCAGCTGTAGCCACTTTGCAAACCTGTTCCACAGCAAGATGAGAGCAGCTAAAACACCTCCATGTAATAGAAACAGATCCTGAATTCACTGCAGTCACTTAAGTGAGGAGCAAGACTTTTGCACAGGGGAGGTGTGATTTTAAGGAGAAAAAAAGGTTTAGTCTGAGGTGTGCCATAGACAGTTTAACATGGATCCAGAGTACTAAAGGGAGAAAAAAAATTAGCCTGCTCTGTTGTTTTAATCTGTCGGAGCAGTAAGGAGACTTCACTGTTCCTCTGGGCTTGGAAGGAGTTCTTAGCACACCTAATTGAGTTGAACTTGGTCTAAAATAATATATAGAGAGCAAAGATTTCCACAATAGTGACCATTAACACCTTCCAGTATGAGCAAAATGATCTTCAGCTTTTTCAGAATAAACCAGAGGACACACCGTGGCTGGTCTGTTATTATGGAGACATGCATTTGCTACCCAGCAATTTGGCTATTATTTTTGGTTTTTGTTTTTTTTAAGGATAGTTTAGATCCTCAGCTGGTAAGTGTACTTTGTTCATTTTAGCAACTGAACTGTAGCTCAGTATTTTTTTCTTTATTTGGTTGCAAAACAAAGAGGGGTTTTTTGTTTGGTTGTTTTTTTAATATTTTTTTTTTTCATTTTAAGAGAAAAGCCCTGTGGACCCAGGAAACAAATACATCATATAGTATGTTTTTTGGTACTGCATAGTTTTATTATAATTGTAATTTGTTAGTCATTCTGTTTCTTACAAGAAATAGCTCTTGTTTCAGGATTACACAAAATCTATTGGGGATAGAGAAATAAGATATTTATAAAAGCAGACATCTTTCTTCAGTTACTTTACTGGATTAAAGAAGAAAAATTGTGGATCCAAAAGGAAAATGGAAAGAAATGCTTATTTGTTCTTGAGATAATATGTTAACACTATTCCATTGTGTGTATTTATCTCCAATCTGTATAACTCAAAAGATTTGAATATAATAAAACTCCAGTACACAAAAAACAAGAGGTGATAAAGAAAACATTGTTCTAATTTAATGTATTTGACAAATTACCTCAAAGACAAGAAATTACTGCATTTCTCATTTTTCTTTTCCAATGCAGAAAAAGCCCATAACCTTATCAGATTACAATTCCTTAACATTACAAACTTTGCTCATAATTGAAACAGTCTGTGTATCACTTTTTTTTTTTTGTTTCAGAATATAATTCAACGTGATTTCTGTAACATTGGGGACAAACAAGACTTTACAACTGAATTCTAAAGATGCTTCACCTGAGAAGAGCTGGACTGGTGCACTGCCCACTTCTAGTGCACTTACCTGATCTTACTGCACTTAGTGTAAGTTCTGCAGTATTTTAGCTGGAAAATATCAGTGAAAGCATTAATCCCCTCAGAGATGGGGAGTGTTTACTCACTTCCACACAAATAATTTCTCAAGATTAAATATAAAGAACTTAACTGGAAGTGACGTGGGCAGACTAAAGGGAAAAAAACCCTAAGCAAACAGTAAGTAAAACTCTTTTTAGTGAGTTTTTTATGTGAAACCTGCATTATCTGTATCAAGTCCATCCTTTGCCTCCATTTTGTGTTTGGTTTAAAAAAATAAAAATAAAGAGAAAAGAAAAAGGCAGGCTTTTAAAATTGACACAAAAGCTTAAACATTATTTTAATAATTGTTCCATTAAATTAAAAAAAAACTTGGGACATAAAGGGGCATACATTAAGCAATAGGGATAATTGCAGTACATCTGCTACACAGAACTGTGACAATAAGACCAAAGCAGATGAAATTTGGTGAATGGTGAATGGATTAAAACAAAACTAACAAAATTTCAGTTCCCCAAATAGTCTTGTGCATTCTGACATAGGTTTTCGCCAAAGCTGGACCTATATTAAATTTGATTTATCAGATACCTCAATGACTTAAGAAATCAGTTTTCTAAGCCAAATAGCAATGTAGGAATGTTTTAAAATCAGATCAACTCAAGCTTTTTAATTGAAATGTTCGCTTTTGTGGTTTGACATACTTCTTGTTAATTTTGCAGTTTTGAGTTTTATCTCTTGTATGTTGGCTTTTAGGCTCCACAATGGGCTTTTCAACCCATGGTCACACGCAGGGTGGTGGTCAAAATTCGTCTTTTGACTTGTCTGCTGTCTTGGGCTGTTCAAAGTCACTATTCATACCGAGGTAATTGGGAAAATCACAGTTCTTTATATCCCTTAGATTTGGGCATGGATGGAGTGAAGGAAATAGCTTATTATTAAAACCTAAGCAGAGGAAAAAAGCATTCAAAATAGCCACTTTAAACCAGGTTGAGTTTAGTATCAGGTGCCTAAAATAGGCATCTTCCTAGTGTGATCCAGAACAAAACACAATAATAATAAAAAACCCTCTGAAAATAACTCTTATCTGAGCCATTTAGACCCAGGCAGCACTCATGACATTGTGACAATAGACACAGAAGATACTGTGCCCCTGTTGTCACTTCACATCTTAATATAATAGTCCT
Source organism: Calidris pugnax (assembly GCF_001431845.1). Taxonomy (NCBI): domain Eukaryota; kingdom Metazoa; phylum Chordata; class Aves; order Charadriiformes; family Scolopacidae; genus Calidris; species Calidris pugnax. The sequence goes on from NW_015090811.1 coordinate 4,199,968, forward strand.
TGATCCTCTGTTTCTCCTAAAGTATGTCACAGCCTGCCTTGCGATGCACTTGCTAAAGGGGAAAGAAAAGGATAAACCACACGCACCAGTGGATGCTTCCCATCTTTCTGGTATGGTTATATCTCAACCTGTGACTCCAGAAGAAAGAAGATGAGAAGGGCAGCGTAGATGAGGAGTGCTGGAATGTACAATCAGTTGACTTTATGTTTTTGTTCCCTGGAGTTACCAAACCTCTCTTGAAGAGTTAGATTTGAAGAAAATTCAAAGAACTCTCATTTCTTTGTCCTACCCTGTTGCCTGTAGGATGACTTCTTAGTTTGGCTAAGTTCCTGGAAGCTAAAAGTCACTTACACAGACAATTTCTGTCAAGGACATGCTTAATCAGCTGCACTCAGGTAGGAGGTAACAGCAGTGCTCTCTTGGGCTTTGTAGTGAGTCTTCGTGTAGATAAGCAACACGGTCCACTGGCAGCTTAAAAGTGTCTATTCTGTTTGAAGCAAACTCCATGGACTCTAAGCTGTGTTCAGAGTTACTTTGATAAATGCATAGCTTAAATATTCTCAGCCAGAGAAAAGTTTTTAAAACTGGTGGACCACCTTCCCCAAGCTAGTGAAAGCTTCCTGTCATTTGCCTCTTATATTTCCATTTTTTCCACATCCAAGGCTAAAGGAATAAAGCCCATTATACTTCAAGAAATGTATTTTGATTCCTTTTATGTTGTCTTCTTTAAATATGATGTTATATGACAGTATTATTGTAAATCTGAGAGTGATTCTCTTTCCTTTGAAGCTGAGATCTATTCTTCATTTTAATGTGGCTACTAGCTTCACGTTGCCCGCTCTGCAAGCTTCCTGTGAAGATGCAGTGCATTTGCTTTTGCAAACGCTGTCATCTCCTTCTCGAATGTAGAGTTGAATTTAACTTTGATATGGGAAGGGCTTAGAGGAAAAAATTACTCTCTGCCATGGGAAGTTCTTGTTGTCTTTGTTAGTATCCTTCTATTTATAGTCTGTGCTTCAGTATTACTGTGTTCTGTTTGACTCTTGAATTTTCCTCCAAGGTGTAGATATTTGTTTGACGAACTTTGAACAGTGCTTGCACTTAAAATGTTCTTGCGTCTTCATAAACACATCTGGATAACGTAGGCAGTGGAATCTTATTCTTTTCCCTTTCTTCTGCTTTGACTAGAAAATATCACAGGATCGTTACTCTATAACCTTGAATATATATCAGATTTTTCATAGCACTTTCTGTGGGCTTTTCAATTAGGTAAATTTATATCCATTAGCCAGGATTTATTTCATTATTTGATTATTTTGGCTTCATTGATACCTTTCATGTTTCTCTAATGCTAACAATTTTTATTGAGTACACCGGTTGCTATCGTATCTCTAGAGTAAATGTGGGAGCACATAATTCTCTTGTTTCAGCCTCAGGACAGTCCCTCTTCTCCATCCTGAAAAGTTTGTCTTCCAGAAGAAAATACTCAGGTGAGAGTGACCTGCCTGACTCTTCATTTTGGGGTGAAATCTTCACAGGGGTTTAATGGCAGTTGTGTCTCCCTTGTCTTTTAAATTCTTTAATCTGCGTATCTAATCAGTCTCTGCTTTTGCTGGGTTAACTTGTTTTCAGTTCCCTGCTGGTATGTTTGCTGGGACATCAGCTCTCCCAGAAGAGCACTGCCTGCTCTGGATGAGGACATAGTCAACCTCATAACAGGAGTGTGCTTTTGACACTCAACCCTGCAATGTCTCAACTGATAGACTTGTGAAAAGGAAAATATGAAGGGGAGAGATTGATCCTATAGTTGTCTCGCCGCAATTTGAGAGGATTTTTATCTGTGCAAGGACCTGTTCCAGAATAGCTCTGTTTTTCTCCCAGCTAACTGTGTGTTTGTGAATGGTCTTATTCCTTTAACTCCAACTGTTCCCTAATCTGAAGTGTATTCTGCTGTAAGCAAGCCATGAGCAATAATATAGTTGAATTATTGTCTTGAAATTTGTTGGATTAGATGGATTGGCTACAAGTTCTTATGGTAAAATTATTTTAAAGAGTTATTGGAATATCTGCCTTTCTCTGTGCTAAAAAGTTCTGCTGTGTGAGTTTATACTTGCCAGAAGGCTTGGCCCATGCACTGAAGGCGTTTGACTTTCCTTTCCTTATGTATAATTCATTTGGTACATACCTAGTCTTTCATATTGACTGTCTTTTTGTTTATAGTAGGATATGGATTTTGCCCTTCATGGATATTTTCAAGAATTTGTCTTTCAGATTCATGCTCACAAAGTGAATTGCAGAGAAATTGCCACGAGAAGGAAGTAACTAGTATGTGAAAACTCTTTAACTTTCTTTTTCTGCTAACACAGTATTTAAATTGATTATATAGTGCTCATTAGCCAGGAACAGCTATGTTTTGTGTATTGGCAATTAGTCAATGTCTCTCTTTCAGTGTATAGACTTTTTTGGCTAAATGCAGTAGGCATTGAAATTCCTCATGGGTAGTTCTCATGTGTGCTGTATTTTGAAACAGTGATTTAACCTGGTGGTACCAGTAGCCAGCTTCAGGCTCATACTGAACTCTGCTGATTCCAGTCTACTAAAGCTCCCTATGAGATATGCCTATTTGAGGCCTGCTAATTTTTATCCTTAACTCAAAAAAAAAGCAGCACTTACTTCGTTTAGCCTGTGGGACTATCCCCTTTGGGTGGAAGAACAGGTTGACTTTTTCCCGTCAACCTTTTAACTCATTGTCATACTTGAGCCTGAATATTCTTTTGATACTTTTGCTTTGATGAGAAGACTTGTATATTAATATTAGCAATTGCAGTAGCTAGTTATTAGGGATGAGTGGTTTTGATTCATCCTCTTAGGAAAGTTCTAACTGTATCACTCGGGTTCTGTAAAGCAACTAAAATGTGCCTTAAACCATATTATGACAGAAGAGGTAGCATACGAAACAGCAATAAAGATCATCATGATTACATCTTGTCATTACTGCAGGTATTCTGTCCTGGCCTTCTGACTTGTGTAGTAACTTTCAGTGCTTTTGAAGAGTTTTGCTCAAATGTTTTCCATCTCCCTTTTAGGATTTAAGCAACCAAGAGACTAACTCACTAACTTCAAAACAGATAGAGATGGGTTTTGCAGGGTTTTGAAGTAATTGAAAACTTCTTTGATTTCCTCAGACATGCATGAACTCTTAATTTGTAATTAGCATCAATTTAAGTTCTGTACATGAATGTCTGTCAAGCATTGGGGATGTAAATGCAGATGCGCTGATGTTGGCTAAACACTTAGCAATATTGTTTATTAATTGCTGGTGTTATTGTCCATATCAGCATTGGCCACAAGCAATGGGGGTGGCAGCTGAGAATTCCTACAGTTTTGGTTTTGCTACAGGTTATTTGAGGCTGTGTGCAAAAAGGGCTCTGATCCTTCAATGTGCTGTGGGCATCACTCTGTTGGTACTGGGGAAAGAAAAAGGTTATAGTAATATCATTGTTTGTTATAGCTTAGCTGAGTTTGGCTTCCTGAGATATACAGGAGATAGGGATTGTTAGATAGTATAAGAAGAGGCAAAATATGTATAAATCCCTCTGTCTATCACCTTTTAATGAGTTATTTATTACGCTTTTCATTATGTAGGGATTTTGAGCTTAGTTTAATTTATGAAAAACTATTATGATATACACATTGAACTTGAGATTTTAGGTTACCAGAAACCGATGAGAACTAAATTAGTTCCTAAAAACAATTGGGCTTTTTTTCTATCTTTGAACCATTTAAATCAATATTGAGATCCTAGGAAAATTATTTGAGGATGCTAATGAATTAATTCTCCTGGTTTCATCTGGGATAGAGTTGATTTTCTTTCTAACGGTTGCTGTGTTTCAGATTTGGTAGGAAAGGAATGTCAATAATGCATATTGGTTTAGTTGTTGCTCGGTGATGCTTATGCTATTCAAAGACTTGCTTCACCTTCCCATAGAGGCTGAGAAGGAGCGTAGACAGAACATTGGAATGGCCAATGGAATATTCCGTTCCATAGATGACATGCTCAGTCTATAAAGAGGGATTGGCCAAGGAGTGAAAGGAGAGTGTAGAGAGATGGGGGTCGGTCTCTTTTCTCAAGTCACAGGTGACAGGACAAGAGGAAATGGCCTCAAGTTGCGCCAGGGGAGGTTCAGGCTGGATATTAGGAAAAATTTTTTCACTGAAAGGGTTCTCAGGCATTGGAATGGGCTGCCCAGGGAGGTGGTTGAGGCACCATCCCTGGAGGTGTTCAAAAGACGGGTTGATGTAGTGCTGGGAGGTATGGTTTAGTGATGATGCTCCTTGTTTGTTGTGTGGGTGACTATTTTTGTCAGTCAGGTTGACGGTTGGACAAGATGATCTTTAAGGTCCCTTCCAACCTAGAAGATTCTGTGATTCTGTGGTCACTTCTTGGGTCGGGCCAGTTCACCGGCTGGTGAGAATATTGTATTATTACTGGTGTTGTATTACTTTATCTTGTATATTCTTTTACCATTTTTTATTATTATTATTGTTATTTTCTTTTTTTCTGTCATTGTTCTATTAAACTGTCTTTATCACAACCCACGAGTTTGGGTTTTTTTCCTTTCTTTCCCCTCCTCTTCTCTCCCTTCTCCCTACCCTTCTGGGGAAAAAAGGGGGCAGAACTGTGTGGTCCCAGCTGCCAGTTGCGGTTAAACCACAACATTCATAAGGATATTTTATATTTGTATTTTCAAAGCAGTTCAGGCCTTGGATAATAGAAATCTATTTCTCTCCATTTCTTGGTTTAAGTTTGTACTTCCCACACCAATGCCCCTTGTGAGCATTTTATGCCTGGTTCCATGTGTGTGACTCCCAGGATTTCAGCCCACGTGGGCAGTGCATCACTCAGAACAGCCTGCTATCCAGATGAACCAATTTGGACTTCTCTTCCTAATGTGTGCCACCACACCAATATAGATCAAGCATTTATAAACCACATTTTGTTGCATATAGGTGAGATAGAGGGTGTCTATATAACTTAAAAATATTGGGATTTTTCTATGCCCAAACACTGGAGTTGCTAGCAGGTAGGCAGTAAGGGGAAATATTGGCCACATGATTTGTCACACAGGTCACACTTCAGTATGGCCAAGAGATGATTCTGGCCTGGTCAAATGATTTGTCACCCAGGGCACACCTCAGTATGGCCAAGAGATGATTCTGGCCTGGTGGTTGGAACAATTCTAGCCTCAGAGTCAACTAAGTTATGAAACTCATTTTCTCTTTTAAGGTCTGTCCTTGGAGTTAACAGATCAAAGGAATTAAAGATTATTTAAAAAGATTGTCTAGAAGGGAATCAGGTGTACTGGGTAGTTGTTTGTGCCCTCCTTGCATTTCATTAGAGAATGCTATCCTCAAGGTAAGAGATGTATGAATATTGATGGTTTAAAATATTTTTTATTTTTTTTCCTGTTGTTTTAGACTATTCACTGCTCAGGATTTTTAATGAAGTATCTTATAACCCCACTGAGTTGGTTGTGACCAACTTGTTGGTCAAATTTGACTTTGAGAATTTCCATGAATTAAATTGAATTATTTCTATTGGTGAGCAGGGTTTTTTTGTTGTTGTTGTAAAATTCTTTATGTTATGGTAAACACGCACAAATACAGATTCATTCCCTTAGCACTTTTCAAGTTGCCATTTGTTGTCGTGAGGAGTACAGGTTTTTTGAAAAATAAAAAAGCTCTTTGATTATTTTTAGGAATTTAAACTAAAAAAGTGTTTAAAGCAAAATCCAATCCGATCTGCAAGATGAATGTTCTTCTGTAAATAATTATGCCTTTAAAGCACAAAACTAATTTAAAAACCCCACAAAATTTAACTCCACAAAAAATAGCCAGTGTTAGGTTATCTCTGCAAGGAAAATATAACCTGAAAAAATGAAGCCCAAAAGACCATCATTGTATCAACTGTCTAACTGTCTGACATGAATTTAAAAATTAATAGCTTTTTTTCTTGGTTTTTTTTTTTCCATGTGGAGTAAAATACATCCTGGTTTTTGACTGATTTCTAATGGTAATAGAGTTCAGTTCACAAATTTGTCTTCTTTTTTTTTCTCTTTTCCTGTGCTACAGGGATCTGGAAGTCAATAGTTTATAATAAGTGTTAGAGTAAGTCTCACATGCAAATAATGACATTTCAGTGATAAGTGGTTCACTTGCCAGTATAAAAATAGACACTTCCTTGTAACTTTTGCACCATGTCATTTATTATTCTATATTAGCAGCCATGACGCGTTATTTAATGCTCTTCAGTGTTGTGTAGGTGGTTGAGTTGCACAATGAGCCAGAACAGACTGATGGACCTTGCTGGCCTTTGAGCTGAAAAGCCATCACTTCATGCAGTATCCCTGAAAGAAGCAATCAACAGATTTACAGAACAACACCACACTCTAACTTTTACTGCCTGTCCCCAAATCATAATATTAAGTTAGATGTTAAAAGGATATTAGGAGCACAGTCTTCGGAAGAATCCGACTTGCATCCAGTTTGAATTAGCATATAGATGAGCTGAAGTCTCAGATGAAGCACAACCTAGATGAGTTTTCTAGCATTATGCTGCTTTGTACGTTAGCTCTGTCAAAATACAGCGTTGTGAATAGAGCCTTACACACACATTTTGGAGATGTTGCATAGAAAGTGAGGAAAATATAGTGGCAGACACAATGGAAGGCATTCACCTGTATTTCCATGCTTATCAAGCCTTATCAAAACAGAGTTGATACACGTGTATGCGACACTGCATCATATAAAATAATTTCTAAGACAGATTTGTAACCCTAAATTGCTTTTGTTGTCACATAGAACAGTATTTAACCATTCCTTACACAGGTACTGTTAGGTACAATATAATTTTTGAAAACTTCAGTAGAATTGCAAGCAACCTTAGATACAAGACTTATATATTCAGCTGGAATATTACCCTTGTACACCAGTGAGCGAAGACCTGGGAAATATTTTAAAAACCTCTTCAAATTAAACATAAATGAAGCATAAACACCCATTTAAGAAAGCAGTAATATTATGTTTGCAGAATAAACAAATAGCACAGCTTGGAATTGGACAGGCTTGAATTATTGACAAAACCTAAAAATGGGGTTGTTGGGCAAAATGGGGTATATTGTCCTTTGGATAATGTGAGCCTGAGTTTTACCTGGCAAAGTGTTTCAATAATGGTAAGTGGCCTGTTTGCTTTGTTGCTAATTCCTATTAGGCTTGATTGTGTCATTTGAGAAGTACAGGAGAGATGTCTATGTCTCTAGGAATGTTTGACATAATACTAAAACTGGGGGGGCAAAGATGGCTCTCCAGTGCAACTGGCATCAGTATAAAGAGTTCATACTCAGATGAAGCTTTTTTTTCCTCCCCTATTTATTTTCTAGCCGCAAAGAGTGGAGCATCTTTGCACTCCAGTGTGATCGTTGTTCAAGTATAGGAAAGGGGCTTTCCCAGAAAGGCCTCCTCCTACGTGGCTGTTGTGTGTTCTCTTCCAGGCTGGATATAAGGAAAAAGATGTGGATTTCTCCCCACATGGAATATTGAAGGGAATACCTGAGTACTATCCAGAAAGGAGATATAAGAGAGGAATAATTATTTTCCCAAGTGCTGTTGGTGGGGAGAAAGTTTTTATTACTAGCTTCACATCCTCACAATAAGAGTTAGAAAAGAATAATTAGGTCACTGATGGCACTATAATGAATTATTAATACTGAGTAGTTTATAAAAATGAGTGTTTACCTATATTTGAAGCCCTCTCTGAGAATGTGTGTAAACCAGAAAACACCTTTGCTGATTAAAGACTAATCAATACCTGCGGGATCTGTTAAGGTCTTAGTGCAGACCATTAGGGCTGTTTGCAAGAGTCTTACTAAACTCAGAACATAGGATCAGACTGTTTGTTGATAGAGGAGAATCTATTTACTTGTATTTACTTTACTTTGTTTACACCAGAGAAGCAAATATGACTTTGAAACCATCATTGCTTCTCTTCTCTTCTCTCATCCTTGTAAGATATGTTGTCAGATCAAGAAAAATTAGTGCATTCTGCCTTTTGCTTTTACTTAAAATTTACAAACAAAAAACAAGGTATGGAAACAGCTGACATGTTTTGCATCTATTCTTTTTTTAAAAAAAATATATTTCTTTATCACACCTTTCATGTTGCAAACAAAAAACAAGGTATGAAAAAAGCTGACATTTTTTGCATCTATTCTGTTTTTTTTAAAAAATATATTTCTTTATCACACCTTTCATCAAGGATTTCAAATGCGGCTGGGAATGAATTCACAGAAGGACTTTCTTTGAGGCTTTCTTTGGACCAGGCTTTGCTGCCTTCCATGTATTTGAACACCTGTGGAGAGAGGTGGGGTATCTGCGTGGAATTACCATTGGAGGGGAGTTACTGTTAGTTTGAGATGCACCTTATGTTTTAGAAATCAGTGAATATTGATGGAATGCGAATAATGGATACTCTTACATTGTGATGTGTTTTTTAAAATAGTCAGTTTGCTTGGTCCTTGATCCTTGAAGGTATTTAAGTAGCTAACGAGCAGGTCAGAGCAATATATTTCACTCATTTGTAGATTAAACTGATTTTGACATACTGTGGTGCACGTTTAAGTAGAGTGGAAGGTGGGAAAACAGATATTACCCATACAAATTTTAACAAAGAGCAAACCTGTTTTGTATGTCTCTCTAAAAATGATAATCCTTAAAAGAATTTGAGTTATAGTAATTTTCAGCTGGGTTTTCTTTCCAGACACACAGAGCTGAATTCTGTCATGTATGTACAAAATCCATCTCTGATTAAATAAATGCTTTGAAAAATATTGGGCTGCATGAGGAAAAATAGGAAAAATTATCAGAAACATGTAAATTGTGTTGAGGGTGGGTAAATGAGGTGCTGATCTGACCAATGCCTTAGACATCCACTGTACTGCTATGTTTTATCTGAATTTTAGCAGGGAGCTTTTTGTTCCCTTTTCCATATATAACTTGCCCTGTAGATATGAGAAGGTGTTTGTTCCACAAGAAACAATAGCAACTAGAAGTGGAAATTACTGCCAGCTCATCAGATGCAATTGAATAATAATGAAAGCTAATGCAAGACAACATTCAAGGTTATTTTTAAATCTTTGTAAAGGTCAATGTATTCAATGGTATTCAATTCGAACTGCTGAAAGAGTCGCTCTGTTTAAGTATGATGCCCTTGTTGTTTAGGAAGTAAGAGATCCTTGCTAGGAAGGGTAAACAGGACAAAGCCATATCTATGTCTTCTCATCACATAATTTAGGAAAACAATTTCAGAAGTATCAAACACTGATGATTACTTTCAGTCTCAGGAACTTGTGTATTTTTTCCCTATCTCAAGTTGTTAAGTTAATTGCCAGAGAAAGAGCAAGGTGTCTCCTTCATGGACCTTTTCTATCCTGGATAGCCATAAAAAGCAAAGAACCTGACTGGCCTAACCTCTGGAAGCCCTGGAGGTGTCATTAGGTAATCATGTGGCCACTGTCAAAATGTCGCCATGTAAATTTTATAATGTTTATGGTCTTTTGTTGTCATGACTTCTGTCCTCACCACTTTTTGTTATTGTGCTAGTAGCAAGAGAAAAACATCCTGGTACTCAGAAATGGAGAAGTGAAGAATAATAGGAAGGGACAAACAAACCAACCCAAAGCACCAAGATGGAGGTACTGACTTGAGCTAGCTAGAGGTGTGTGCACCATCTCCTTTATGTTGTTAATTGTTAATGAATATTACACTTGTGCTCCACAATATCATAGAAAATGCTGCCAATGCATCTCAGAGGGACACTTGCCATCGTGGAGCCTCATGCAAGTGAAGAGTCCCCTCCCAGTACCCACCCCTGAGGAACGCCACATACAGCATTTCAAGTATTTATTTTCGACTCCGTTTGTTAAAGACTACGGAAAATAATTAAAAAGGTAACTTAACTCATAGCAGATAATTCTCAAGTACTATAACTTAACTAAGCTCCCTTTGAATAAGAAAAATGATTTTACATAAAGGTTTAATATGTCTTTGTAATGTAACACAAGCAAAGCAGTTTAATACATAATGCCTAGAGACAGCTTTGCATAAATATTTAGTTACCAGACTTCTTTTTCTTTTCCAAAGGGAGACAGGCATTTAAATGCTTTTGAAGATGTTGATCTTAACACCATCTAAGAAGGTCTAGTTGTACAAACTTGCTGCTTTCTATCATTCGAATAAACCATCTGGATAAAGGTTATGTGTTTTTTTCCCAGCCCTTTCAGTGGAATTGCACAAAGAGATCAGATTGAATGAAAAGAAGGACTAAAGGAAGAGGGTTCAGAAACAAAGTGGGCATCACAAAAGAGACCATTCAGTGAACAGTGTGCCACCTTCTGCCATGTAGATGTCCATGCTGAAATAGAGAGAAGAGGGCTAGAGGTTGTTTTAAAGCTGACATGGTTCCATTGGTTGCAACGAAACAATTATCACCAATTACCTTGTGTCCAAGGAGAATTTGGTACGTTTTTCACGTATTTCTCTGTAGTTTTCTTCCTGTATCAAGTACAGCAGTGTGAAAAAACAGCATTGTGTCCTCAGAACTTACCAGTAAAGGGAAAGTATTTACAACATGTCTCTGAACAGCACTGCATGGATGATGGAGCACTTCTAAAAGAATATCTGTGAAGGAAATAAACCCATTAATTGAACAGAATTATTGCACACCAAAGCTACATGTTTGAGAGGTCTCTGCAGTATTCAAATAACTATTGAACCGTTTGGCACTTCCCTAATAAAAACCTTTATCCATTAGCCCCATTGGTGCATGCTTAGGCAAATTAACTCTTTTATATGTAGATCTAAAGAAAATGGTGTGTTATAATTAAATGATTCTTTTGGGGGCACTAAACCTCTCTTCAAACAGCTTGAATATTAGTGCAGTCGTTTTTCTTTCAGCCCTACTAATCACAGCAAATTTAGCTTGCACAGCCAGAGTCAGGGTGCACGTTACAGGACATTCTGGCAATGGCGATGAACAAATCCCATAAGTACTGGTATTTGGTTTATAAAAGGATTTTATCTGAAGTTAATGTAAATCTATCTGGATTCTTGCTGTTTGTGAAATCCTGTTGCTGTTTGAAGGTGTCTGGTACTTAAGATAAGTGTAGGTCAAAGCCCACCTGATAGAAGCCCATCATATGACTGACTGTGGATTTGAATGGGAAATCTAGAGGATAAATGGCAATTGTCATCATTACACTTTAAAAAAAAAAACGCACTACCCCCAAGTCACTCAAGTTTTTCTCCCCAGTTTCAAGTCATTACACTTTAAAAAAAAACAAAACCCCACCACCCCTAAGTCACTCAAGTTTTTCTCCCCAGTTTCAAAATAATTTGAAAGTTATTTGAGATTTTGAAGGCTCCTTATGCTGGATGGAAAAGGCACCAGATACTGAATAACAATGGAACAGCCCCATAGTTGCCTAGAAGAGTACTTAGGCCAGGATTTCCTGACACGACTACCGATTGCTGGGATCTGATACTTTGAACTATACCTCATTTACTGAAAGTGCGGAATACCTGTTTTCTGAAAACTGGGCTCTATGGACATGACCTGTTCTGACTTTTTAGTTGTAAAGCTAAATGTACCACATTTAAATGCTGTAATCTCCCAAGACTGCACAAAGCTGCTTCCTTAGATTTTTTGTCTAGTATATAGAAGGTAGTCTTTATATTATTACCAAATTTAGTCTCAGATTTCCACAGGTATCTACTGTGGAATTAACAGGATGAAAGATGTATTCATACCTCCTTTTCTTCGCTGTCTGTGTCTCTTGTTGTCAGTCTTGCGGGTGTGCTCCTGCTGAGCGGGGCAGCCGACTGCTCTCAAGCAGTTCCAGCTCAGTCAGTTGGATGGTTGCATCCAGCACAGCCCTCTGTTGGAAACTACATCATGCTATTGGCAATGATGAGCTCTCTTTTCTTTTTATTTTTTTAGGACAATTGCTTACAGGGACTGCAAATACTCTGGTTTGCCTTAAGGCCTAGCTCTGCCTGCATTTTTATGTTCTCCTAGAGAATGGTGGGCTACCACAGGAGCCAGTGTCATCACCCAAATCTTCATTTCCCCTGGGCTTTCTGAACTACCTGGTAAGTGTCGTGGAGCTTTCAGCTCTGTAATGACTTCACTATCTGACATCTGAGGTCAGGAAGCTCGGCTATTGTCGAAGTAGAATAATTCAAATGGGATTTCTGATAATACCGAACGTGAGTGAGATTAGGAGCAAGATGTGATTAAAATATCCAACTCATTATAGACACCGCAGTTTTGAATTCCAGTAAGGAGAGCAGATTGGTTTTTCAAATGATGTGCTGCAGGGTATGAAAGAGCGAGGAGTTTATCTCACAGGACCATGAGTTGCCTTCAGTCTGCACGTGCAGCTTACATGGGTGGGAGCCACAGCGCGTCCCCAGGGCATGATATACAGTCCAAACCTGACAAATCTCTTAAGGGGAAGAGTGTTCAAAGATGACCCATCCATTTTGTTTGGCACTGCTTTAAATTGAAAATTAGCCCACTTAAAATGGCTAACTTCAGTGTGCATGTGGATCTCAGGCTGCTGGTATGGATTCTGGAGCATGATACACATGTTTTCTGTTATTGGTGATCCCATTGTGCTTAAATAAAAAGAACAGTTACAGTGCCCAGGAGGATCACTTGTAGAGCATCTGAGTGTGTCTGTTCTTGCCTTTAAGGTATCATATTAGTAACCTCTAAAGCTCGTACAGATTTACTGAGAAGTGGAAAAGGCAATTGCAGTGTCACAGCTGGCACTCAATTGTGGGTAGGCATTGAAGTGTGGTGGGAGCTGAGGTGGACTCCTACCTCCACTGAAGTCCATGAAATTACAATGGTTTACCTCCTGTATGATTTGATGCCTAATTTAATACATCTTCAACTTCTTTCTAAGCTCTTTGTGTGCAAAATCACACTGATGTTTCTGGTGTACATTCGCATGTCTGCCATCTTAGACTGTCAGTATTTTTATTCCCACATAAGGATGATGTTCTCTTTGCTCCTGCTTAGGCACTGATTAACACTGTCCACTGATTTTAATTAGCCTGCCTAGACTTTCCAAAGGTGGCAAGAGACATAACTTGCATGAAAACTTAGGAGGTGTTTCATAGAATCATAGAATCATAGAATGGTTTGGGTTGGAAGGGACCTCAAAGATCATCTAGTTCCAACCCCACTGCCCTGGGCAGGGACACCTCCCACCAGACCTGGTTGCTCCAAGCCCCATCCAGCCTGGCCTTGAACCCCTCCAGGGATGGGGCAGCCACAACTTCTCTGGGCAACCTGGGCCAGGCTCTCACCACCCTCATAGTAAAAAATGTTTTCCTGAGATCTAATCTGAATCTTTTTTCTTGCAATTTAAAACCGTTTCCCCTTGTCCTATCATTACCCTTCCTGGCAAAGAGTCCCTCCCCAGCTCTTCTATAGGCACCCTTCAGGTATTGAAAGGCCGCTATAAGGTCTCCCTGGAGCCTTCTCTTCTCCAGGCTGAACAATCCCAGCTCCCTCAGCCTGTCTTCATAGGAGAGGTGCTCCATCTCTTGGTTTCCTTGTTCGTTGATTTCATGAGATGGAATTTTATCCATTATGGAGTTTGGTGAAGGTTAGGAATTGCAGAGATGTTATTATTAGTCAGTAATTGATTTATTTCAGTGTGTTTGTGAGGGTCATCGGTGCACTTCCGGAGAAGCAGGGCTTATCTCCAGCTGTAATTCATACCCGTTGCTTCAACTCCCAGCACCAGTGGGTTGTTTAACCTTGAGGCTACTTGCTCTATCGGTGGCGGTGCCTCATGTGCAAATGTGCTGTTTTGTAATGCAGAGATTGTACCTCCAATGTCCTACCTTACAGACTGCATTAAGTTTTCTAGAAGGTGAAGCATTATTTTCCACATCTCTCCTGGGATGTATAGAAAGCCTAGTGAATTCTTTAAAGACTTGGTATTTAGTTTGCTTACCGGTCTCTCTCTATTATCAGATACCAATGAAAATACATAATGTAACACGCAAAAAAAGAAGTGATGCTTCAGCATTATGTAAAAATCGCTGTTGTTCCATTTACTTTGAGATGTTCTTTGAATGCCAAAAATAGTCCTTTGGCATCTTGTGTAAGTCTTATGTATTTCCACATCCAGAAATATATCCTGATAGTGGGCAGACACTGTCAGGAATCACAGGTGTCAGAATGTGGGGTCATGGGTCTGACTCGAGAAGGAGTAAGTTCAGATGCAAAGGAGACTAGAAATACTTGGGATATTAAGAAGCAGAAAATACTTTATTCTCTTTTTCCCTTCCCCTCATCCCCCAAAAGCAACAGTCACTGAGTTCTCATGGAAGTTCACGGCTCAGACTCAGGCAGTGACCAGGTTTCACCACTTCACAGTTCACATGGCACCAGCTGATGATGAAGAGCCACAGCAGCTTTAACTCTTCTTAAAGTGACTTTTTATTCTACCTAAAAAGCAAGAAGCAGCTACTGTTAAAGTGGCTGGAGATTTTCTGAAGGCCTGTGTCTCTATTTAAAATGAAGGCGTGTTGAAACTGAAGCAAGTGGAAATTGGTTGAGTCTTTGACAAATTTTTCAGCATGATGTGAAGGTAGATTTTAGGGTCCTTGAAGCTGTTGGATTCCCTGCCATCTGCTTCCCAGCTCTCTAGTTTCCTTGCCCCGTTGATGCCTGCTGGGGGAATAATTGTTGCAGTGGTGGGGAAAGAGGGACCGAACTCTTAACAATAGCTTCTCTGCAGTTCTGCTCTTTGAAAAGCAGTTCATCTTCTGCCTTTGCTTTGACACCCAAGAAGTTTTACACACAATTTATTATAAATGTGAAATTTTCCATGTAGGGGGTAATTTTGGCACAACTTTAACTTTCTGCGCTAATTACAAAATGACTTCGTTAGTTTCCCATAAACTTTTTACTTATAAGCATTTCTCAGGTTAATTAAACCATTTAAGTAATTCAGCTGATACTGTACATAGTCTTAATTTCAATGTAATTATTACAAGAAGTGTGCAAGCAATTAGTGATTTAACCCTGGTAGAGAATGTTTCCAGTTTTAGGTTTGGGGTTTTGTGCTCTTAATCCCTCCACAGCCTCCCTCTGTAAGAATTTTCAATGTAATTACTACAAGCAATTAGTGATTTAACCCTTGTAGAGTATGTTTCCAGTTTTAGGCTTGGGGTTTTGTGCTTTTAATCCCTCCACAGCCTCCCTCTGTAAGAATGAAGGTAAAGGAATACACAGTGTGTTTAAGATTATTTCAAGGGGAGAATCATAGTTTGGGGAGCAGAATTGATTTATATTTGGATAGGTTGCAAATGGAATAATTTCTTTTTTCCACGCTGAGCAGTGTCACCTTGTCTTTCAGCAGCTACTTGGGATTCCTGGTTTCTTCTTCTAGCTTAGACATTGATTCACTGTCTGGCCTTAGGTAATCTATTATGACACTTTCAAATTTATGTGCCTGTAGCTACATTCAGATACTTAAATAAGTGACTTGAGGACTGTTAAAAAGCAAGTAATTTATGTAATTGTGTAACTACAGAGCACAACCCCAGTTCTGCACAAGCTAAGGGCAGCTAATTTTACGCTGATTAGTGCGGTTCACTTAAGCATTTACTTAACTCTTAGTAGGAAGGAGAACTGGGTGTCTAATTCAAAGTAATAAATTTTTAATGCTCTGTCATTCTCTAAGCATGTCAGTTTACTTGTGTGTAAAATACTTTCATTTTTACCCTACCTCTGATTCTACAAAGATTGGGTTTCTTCTGTATTAGCCCGTTCACCAGCAATTGCAATGTTTGTTGAGTGCATGTGAGTAGAGAAAAGTTGATGAGCTAATGAAATGATGCTATTGACAGCTATTGCTAAGAAAAAGTAAACAATGGCTTATGAAAGAATCGTCAGTGAAAAATGTATAAATATTTAGGTAGCAGCTACAAATAGCTTTGTAGCTACTAATATTCTTTTTAACAAATAACCTTTTGGAAAAAAGACACCTGTAGTAAGTATCAAACTCCAGAGCTCCCTTGCTGTCACCTAACAAAAAGCATTTAGTGCGATGTCAAAGAATTCTCCTGTAGACCAAGAAAAAAATCTCTGTGGACATGTCTTACATTTCCATAGTGCAGGAGAGAGGTTAGAATATGTATACCTTTGTATCTATATAGATAATCTCGCAAGTGATTTTGGTTTAATCCTCAAGGAAAATAAGTGCTAGAGACCAAAGGTGCAGGGTAGACAGGCAGGATAAATTTCTAAAACAAGTATTTCTGGGATGGAAATAATGACTGTATGAACAACTTCCAGCCATTATGTACCTATTAGAGGACATGCAGGTCTGACTGCAAATTACATGTATGCTCTCCAGTAGTCTACATCCCCTTTGCTTCCTTGGTTCATTTTCAAGAACAGCTCAGATTTTTCCAGGCTTAAGAATTAATTTATACTTTGAAATGATCAGAACTTTTCTTTTTAAAAATACATAACTCAATTTAATGCTATGTTTCGTGAAGTAAGTTAAATGTGATTTCCTGCATATTTAAAATGATGACCCTTTCTTTTAAATTGCTTATGATGTTTAATCAGCAAATCAAGACATACTTCAACTCTAATTAAAGCTCAGTGGAAGCACAGGAGGGTAATGGACGTAGGACAGGCAATCATCTGAAAATTGAAAAAGTAGTACATTACAGAAAATGTTTATGGCACATTTGCATTTTCAGAAGGCAGATACATTCGCTACTGCTGCATCAGTTATCAGGAGTTTTAATAATTAGCTGCAGTATAATTAACCATTAAATCAAGGAAGTTGTAGTCTTGTTTCCTTGATAAGAGGTTTCAATATTTCTGTATTCACAGTATGAAACGGCCATAACTTTGTTTTAAATTACTCTAGAAGAGCTTATTTACATTCCCAAGCATGAGTAAATTTTACAACCCTTGTATTATGCTCTTGCTGTTTCCGATGATCTTCATTCCAGTTTGAGTCAATGAAACCTCTTAGGTTGGGGTCACAGTCACATTGGCCCTTTGTACCTTTGGACACCCCAACCTGGCTTCATGTAAGTTGTGCCATTCACAATACCTGCATGTCAGGCCCCCTCTACCTTTTAATAAGTCTTTTTAAATGTGGGGGGTTTTGGCTGTTCTAGATGGTTTTGAATCCTGGAGTTGCTGCTGCTTGTGCCCTCGGATTATTAGCTGTGGATCTTTTTTTAACTTTTTCTTCCGCCCCCTCCAACACCTCTCTTCTCCTAATTTTTTCATTGACTGTCTTATTACAGTAGCAAACATGATGTATTAGGCTGGATTTCTTGCTGGTATAGTTTCAGTAGCTTAAGGTTTTTTGTGAATTTGACACATGGTGCAGGAAGATTATATAGTGGTTAAGGGAGTAGGAGAAAAACGTTCTTTTTCCACACACATATGCTTACATTTAATAAAGATCCCATGGGATGGGTATGGATTGTTAGACAAGACAAATGGAATTTTATTTTATAAATTATTACAACTGATCTACATGTATATGTGATATGTGAAACAAGTATTGCAATCTCTTTCCAAGTAATTATTTTTCCATAATACTTTTTTCTTTTGGACTGGTATCGATAACGTGTTGTTCATGGTCAGCAATGACTTCTTCCTGCTACTCTCCCGCACTTCCCTTAGCAAAATATTAACAAAATCCTTTTGGCTTGTGCAGAAACAAAGAAAACCAAAATTTTCTCATTTATTGCCTATGTGTTGCATGCACAAAAGAAACAAAAGGTAACCACTGCATTTAGTTTGCGGTTTTACTGCACTGAATTTTGAAGTGAATCATAGTGAGACCTGAGGAGATGGAGCTCTGCTCTTGTGTACTTCACTGGCTCTTTCCGGGTGAGTGGTGGAATTCAGAACCTGTGCAAAAGCTGCCAAAAGTCTATGCTTGCAGGGTTTCATTCTTCCCAATGCTAACGTTAGACCAAGTGCACAAAATTCTAAAATTATATATGTTTTAGAAAAATCTTATTTTCATGATTCAATGAGGTTTTTATGATAGGCTTCTGCATCTAAATTAGCACTACTCTCTCATGAAATTTCCTCTTTCTGTAAGATCCTTGCAGCACTATTCCATTTGATCAGCTTTTGATTCTGGCCATGTTTATAAGTACGACAGATGTGCTGCCTGGTGCACAAGGTGCTTGCAGAAGCACACAGGAGATAATAGTCTCCTTTCAAGCTCAGTTTCTGACCTACTGGATGATTTGAAAGATGCCATTTCAGGTTGCCCCCTTAAGTTAAGTGGAGAGGATGCGATGAACTGTCTTTTTAAAGAGTTAGGCTTATCTGTAGACAAATAGCACAAGTTCCAAGCCATTCATTATGGTTTTCAGGGCTACGTAAGCCTGGTAGTAGGGCTGGTTAGCCAAATACTGCCAGAGAGAGAGCCTCTTGCCCAGAAAGTCTTTTTAGTGCATTAGAATTCGAATAGAAGGAAGATATGAATGGGATTTCAGAGGCATTTTGATTTCCAAGGGTCTTGCCAAGTTGGGAGTTTCTGAGTTTCTCCATAAAATAAGACACGTTCTCTGCATGCCGCTGGAGATTTTGAGGTTCATGTTGGTGGGGGTATAGTTTGTGTTTGCTTTTGTTTGTTTCTTTTAAATCAGATCTGCTGTTCTGAAATTCACCATCAACTATAGGTATACATTGCAGTGAATAACAGGAATATTTTGCCAAGAGGTATGTATAACTACTTCTAAAACAAGAATTGTCTAGCACTTCCTATTCATGAGTATGGTTCCAAACAAGATCTTTATATCTTATTAAGGGAGAGGGGAGATAACCTGCCCACTTTTTAAGCAATGAAAAGCAGTAACTTCTTGAGATATGAAACATCCATATTTTTCTCAGCTCTTAAAAATTACATGATTAACAAGAAAAAACATTTATTGAATAATTAAAAATATTTATGAATAAGTTTAAGTTAATGTGAAATTAATTCTTGAGATAATTTGAGTCTTATTGCACACAGTTTTAATAACTGTATTTCTCATCAAACCATCCAAATTCAAGGAGGACCAGACAGTGAAATTTGTGTTTAAAATAAATAGGAGGAATGAACGTGTGATATATATAAATGTAATTCTTGGTGATTTCCTTCTTTTGAACTTAGATCACAAGGAATTTTGCAGAACTCAAGATTGATGCTTTCAATTTATCTGACGTTGCAGAAAAGTTGTATTTAACAGATGGAAGGGCTCTGATGAATGCAGCACTTAGTTTTTCCACTATCCAGTAAAACCGGAATGACACGTGTGAATCTGGGAGCTCTTGTAATCTGTGAGAAGTCGGAAGAAATTGTATTACAGTAATTGACTTCAGTAGGATTGAGACTTTCTTTAACAATTCCATGGGGTTTTAAGTATTTTTGCAGTCTATTTTAAGACATGTGAACGCTGGTGGAAGTAGTGCTTCTAATCAAAATGGGCTATATTTTATTCAGACCTTGGAGACCAAGTAGGTAGAGCTAATTGGCTTATAACTGACCTGCTTAAAGGATGTCAAAATTGGCTGTTGGCTGTTCCTTTATAACATTAGTTTGATTGACTAAGTGTCTGGCAGCAAGATATGAAATATTATGAACACAATTCATTAAAATTGTCCCCATTTTAGATCATTACATATTTTCAGAACAAATGGAACATACTTGCAGTATAAAAGAAATATAGATATGTAAATTACCAACCTATCAGCTGCCTCTTTCTCCTTCTGTTCCCCTCCCTGGAATAAAAACCTCCAGTTGATAATATGAAAATAAGGGGGGAGCAGTGGGACATAATATTTTCCCATGGTACTATGCAAAATAAGTGTTTAAGAACAAACAAACAAAAAAAAACTTTAAAGAGGAGTATCATGAGCCTGATTTCCATTATTTACTTCCAAGTTGTCTGGTTATCTGCCATGCAAGGACTTAATGAAAGAACGATGTGCATCTAGATCTATCATGACATCAAAATTCTGCCTCTTGTTTGTTAGGGAGGGGTTTTGTTTATTTGGATAAAAGCTTTATTTCACCTTTTTTACATCATTGACTTACTCTGCTAGGCATATTG
Source organism: Calidris pugnax (assembly GCF_001431845.1). Lineage (NCBI taxonomy): Eukaryota > Metazoa > Chordata > Aves > Charadriiformes > Scolopacidae > Calidris > Calidris pugnax. The sequence goes on from NW_015090811.1 coordinate 4,220,197, forward strand.
CTGCCCTTTCTCAGATGACTAAGCACTGTTTCTGTGAATGCAGAAGGAGGTGAGGTTTTGGTAGCGGTTCATCTTTTCAGGTAGTGTTTATGCTGGGAACCATCTCGCTGAAGTTTGCTTAGGGCCACTTTCCAGCTGCTGCATTTTCCAGTGTCCTTGGCTTTCTCCTTGCTCAGGTCCTTGGCTCAATCCTTTGCAAACAGGATCACTCAATTCTATTGAAAAATAGCCACAGTCCTCCAGATGCCCCTGGTTTGGGCGGGCACTGCTACTTCTGTGTTACACCTTGTTTTATAAGGGTATCCTTCTGGGAGCTTAAGCAGGTAATAGCCATATCTTTTAAACTCACCAGTTCCAAGAAAGTCTAATTTAAAGCATATCTTGACATAGAATTGTCTTGGAAGTTGTACAAAGCAGATTATGTTCTTGGAAGGGTGTTTTACATGTACTCTCCACATATGATTTACAGTGGTACTATTCAATGTGCATTTGAGCTATGCATCTTATCCAAGCCCTTGGAGTTGCTCATTAATATATGTTGTTGTTTTTTCACTTTGGCAAACTCCAGAAAATCCTGCAGGGGCCAAACCTAACTGAAATCCTCATTAGCTCTTATAGCAAATGAAGCGTTCAGCATCTCTAAGCTGAAAAACCCAGACACTTTTTCTTTCTTTGCACATTAAGTAGCTTTTTCAGGTTCTGCATTTGAGCACAGAAAGCACAACATAATGAGTACCAGTCTTCAGAAAGAGGCAACGTGATGAGGGGGATTTACCTTTTGTGTTTTTGTTGGCGTTTTTTAATGTATGTTACATTGCAGTTGCAAACATAGCGAGTTTCAAAGATTTTGCTGGATGCTTATGTTCATTTGTGTGTTCCTTAGCGAGTGCTTTGACAGTTGTTAAAGTGAGAATATCATTCTTTCGTTGTCACAGGCTTCTTCCACATCAGTTACCCTATGCACAAAGTCACAGTCATGCTCTGTTCCTGCTCTTCGCTTTTGAAATCTCTTTTGGGATGTAGGTGGCTCAGGAAGAATCATAGAATCATAGAATGGTTTGGGTTAGAAGGAACCTTAAAGATCACCTCTTTCCAACCCCCTGTCATGGGCAGGGACACCTCCCATTAGACCAGATTGCTCAAAGCCCCATCCATCTTGGCCTTGGACACCTCCAGAAGTCTGGCATCATTTGCAGGAGCCTTGGAAACATTAGGGGGGGAGGGGTGTGTGTGGGAATAATAATATGATTAAAATAATGATGTCTCTTGGTAATCTAGACTTAATCTGTGTTAATGACCAAAAAGTTGTTGCTTGCACTCCATATTCTGTGTCGAAAGGTTTTCATATTGTTCTCTTCCTTAGTGATCGGGTAACAAATTTTAAAACGAAGTCACAGCAGCCAGCACTAAGTAGTATTTCTTTTAAGTAAAGAATGAGCTCTTGCCCTCCCCAGCAAAACTTCACAGCATGGTGAGGCCTTCGTGTATACAAGATGCATAAAGGAAATTCATAGTAAAAAGCAAGATTTACCCATGTTTTGTAAATTGTTTCAATCATTTTGCAAGAATAATGCATTATAAGACACAGGAAGTTCTCAGTTCTATTTACTGCATTCTTTAAACAAAGGTGAACGATTTTATCCATTTCATCCAGCCTTTCCAGTGTTTTCTTTTACTGCTGAAAATTTAGATTTTTCATTCTTGTGTGCTAAATGCTCCTTTTCTCCCATTGTTAGCGGTGTAACACCATTGGATAGAGGATAGAAAACACAATGATTTGCCTCAATCTTTCTTCTGCCCATCTGAAGTACTAGTGCACAACCTGTTTTTCTCTCAAATGCATGTTGATTTCCATGATTTACACAGTGAGGACCAAAAATCAGGTAAACTTCACCTATTTGCATTTTGTGCTCCCTTGAGCCTTTCTTACTGTTTTTAGGTTTGATATTAATCATTATCTCTCGGTATTTCTCCTCGCTGCTCCGTGTCTAGCTACCATTTTCCTCTTCAAATTCTGCTGAAAACTTGTTTGGTTTTTTCTTACCATCTTTACCCCAGCACTCTGCACATCCTGCCTTTACCAGACTGTCTTTTTTTTTCATTTATCTTATGTATTTATGGATTGGGATATGTCCTTTCCTGTGCATTAAATCCTTTGGTGCTCCCTAGCCAGCCTTGACTGTGTGAATTTAATGAGGGTTGTGTAGTGGTTGGTGTCGTAACTTATCTTAGGCTGATTTTTTTTCCTCTGGCTGCTGTTGGGTTAGTTTATCACTTTCCTGATGCGGGGAACATAAGGGTGCCCTGAAGGCCACTACTTAGAGCATTGATCTCCTTCTCTGAAGTCTACGGCTCATCCGAATGCGGGGCCAAAGCTGCTTTCCTCTTAGGTATGGATTTTGTTACAGGGTGGGACATACATAGGGGAAATAAAAAGTTGAGGGAAGACCTGTATTTCCTGAGCACCTCCAGAGCTGGAGGGAGGAGCATCCACCAGCAGAACAATACTAGAAGCATATTTTAGAGCTCCAAGTAATCTAACCCATTTGCAGAGTAAAGAGAGGTTATGAACAGGGATGATCATGATCCCGACAGTTCCTGTACTGCTGCTTTCAGCGTGGGGCATGAGTAGCGTTGCTTTTCTGCTCCTCTTGAGTGATTGCTTCTTCTCAGGAAGAGCTGAGGTTCTTCTACAGTCATGGAAATTGTTCCCACTTACAAAATACGGAGGAAGATCAGAACCGAAATTTGAAATTTTGTTAATCATCAGGTAATCAAATCTAAATTGGAAAGTTCCAAAAGTTCAGTCAGGCATAGCAAGAACCTAATTACACATCTTCTCACAATGTGGAATAAAATCCTCGTGGGATAATTGCACTTTTTTCATAACCAGAACGTGCTCTTAATTTCATCTAAACTGACAACACGTCAAAGTAAGTTCTTGCTGGTGTCCTACTTGAGTCCTCGACTGTTCCTTGTAAAACACACCACACTGCTGTGGCACAAATGCCTTCCAAAACACTCTATGACACTGTGCACATCTTGAAGGTAAGTCAGGAAACTTCTGTGGGATTATGAGCTACAGTATCTCACCTTCAGCCAGGATTTACCTTTTGTGTTTTTGTTGGCGTTTTTTAATGTATGTTACATTGCAGTTGCAAACATAGCGAGTTTCAAAGATTTTGCTGGATGCTTATGTTCATTTGTGTGTTCCTTAGCGAGTGCTTTGACAGTTGTTAAAGTGAGAATATCATTCTTTCGTTGTCACAGGCTTCTTCCACATCAGTTACCCTATGCACAAAGTCACAGTCATGCTCTGTTCCTGCTCTTCGCTTTTGAAATCTCTTTTGGGATGTAGGTGGCTCAGGAAGAATCATAGAATCATAGAATGGTTTGGGTTAGAAGGAACCTTAAAGATCACCTCTTTCCAACCCCCTGTCATGGGCAGGGACACCTCCCATTAGACCAGATTGCTCAAAGCCCCATCCATCTTGGCCTTGGACACCTCCAGAAGTCTGGCATCATTTGCAGGAGCCTTGGAAACATTAAGGGGGGGAGGAGTGTGCATGGGAATAATAATATGATTAAAATAATGATGTCTCTTGGTAATCTAGATTTAACCTGTGGTAATGACCAAAAAGTTGTTGCTTGCGCTCCATATTCTGCGTCGAAAGGTTTTCATATTGTTCTCTTCCTTAGTGATCGGGTAACAAATTTTAAAACGAAGTCACAGCAGCCAGCACTAAGTAGTATTTCTTTTAAGTAAAGAATGAGCTCTTGCCCTCCCCAGCAAAACTTCACAGCATGGTGAGGCCTTCGTGTATACAAGATGCATAAAGGAAATTCATAGTAAAAAGCAAGACTTACCCATGTTTTGTAAATTGTTTCAATCATTTTGCAAGAATAATGCATTATAAGACACAGGAAGTTCTCAGTTCTATTTACTGCATTCTTTAAACAAAGGTGAACGATTTTATCCATTTCATCCAGCCTTTCCAGTGTTTTCTTTTACTGCTGAAAATTTAGATTTTTCATTCTTGTGTGCTAAATGCTCCTTTTCTCCCATTGTTAGCAGTGTAACACCATTGGATAGATGATAGAAAACACAATGATTTGCCTCAATCTTTCTTCTGCCCATCTGAAGTACTAGTGCACAACCTGTTTTTCTCTCAAATGCATGTTGATTTCCATGATTTACACAGTGAGGACCAAAAATCAGGTAAACTTCACCTATTTGCATTTTGTGCTCCCTTGAGCCTTTCTTACTGTTTTTAGGTTTGATATTAATCATTATCTCTCAGTATTTCTCCTATCTGCTCCGTGTCTAGCTACCATTTTCCTTTTCAAATTCTGCTGAAAGCTTGTTTGGTTTTTTCTTACCATCTTTACCCCAGCTCTCTGCACATCCTGCCTTTACCAGACTGTCTTTTTTTTTCATGAATAGAAGAAAGGCTCCCTTGAGCCTTTCTTACTGTTTTTAGGTTTGATATTAATCATTATCTCTCAGTATTTCTCCTATCTGCTCCGTGTCTAGCTACCATTTTCCTTTTCAAATTCTGCTGAAAGCTTGTTTGGTTTTTTCTTACCATCTTTACCCCAGCACTCTGCACATCCTGCCTTTACCAGACTGTCTTTTTTTTTCATTTATCTTATGTATTTATGGATTGGGATATGTCCTTTCCTGTGCATTAAATCCTTTGGTGCTCCCTAGCCAGCCTTGACTGTGTGAATTTAATGAGGGTTGTGTAGTGGTTGGTGTCGTAACTTATCTTAGGCTGATTTTTTTTCCTCTGGCTGCTGTTGGGTTAGTTTATCACTTTCCTGATGCGGGGAACATAAGGGTGCCCTGAAGGCCACTACTTAGAGCATTGATCTCCTTCTCTGAAGTCTACGGCTCATCCGAATGCGGGGCCAAAGCTGCTTTCCTCTTAGGTATGGATTTTGTTACAGGGTGGGACATACATAGGGGAAATAAAAAGTTGAGGGAAGACCTGTATTTCCTGAGCACCTCCAGAGCTGGAGGGAGGAGCATCCACCAGCAGAACAATACTAGAAGCATATTTTAGAGCTCCAAGTAATCTAACCCATTTGCAGAGTAAAGAGAGGTTATGAACAGGGATGATCATGATCCCGACAGTTCCTGTACTGCTGCTTTCAGCGTGGGGCATGAGTAGCGTTGCTTTTCTGCTCCTCTTGAGTGATTGCTTCTTCTCAGGAAGAGCTGAGGTTCTTCTACAGTCATGGAAATTGTTCCCACTTACAAAATACGGAGGAAGATCAGAACCGAAATTTGAAATTTTGTTAATCATCAGGTAATCAAATCTAAATTGGAAAGTTCCAAAAGTTCAGTCAGGCATAGCAAGAACCTAATTACACATCTTCTCACAATGTGGAATAAAATCCTCGTGGGATAATTGCACTTTTTTCATAACCGGAACGTGCTCTTAATTTCATCTAAACTGACAACACGTCAAAGTAAGTTCTTGCTGGTGTCCTACTTGAGTCCTCGACTGTTCCTTGTAAAACACACCACACTGCTGTGGCACAAATGCCTTCCAAAACACTCTATGACACTGTGCACATCTTGAAGGTAAGTCAGGAAACTTCTGTGGGATTATGAGCTACAGTATCTCACCTTCAGCCATCTCATTGTCAGAATGACATCTGGTTTTAGTAACTGATAGTAACAGATGATGTAAGGCACTGTACAGCTTGATTCTGACTGTTTCCAGGCATATTTATCAGGAAAACTGTGTACAGCTCCCAGATTTATAGTGGAGCTGTAATCAGATAATTTACAACAAAATGTGCTGTCCTTTCATGTATGTTTTCCTTCTTTGTTCTCTAAAGTTATCTTGTGAGAGTCCAGTGAGACTTTAAGAGACTATAATAATCTTAAGTCTTAAGAGACTATAATAGTCTTAAAGCTTTGTTTATGCTGAGTTGTGGTATGTACCACAGTAGAGGGTTACCATGTTAGGGTATTATTAAGCATCTTAAATCTGGATATGGAGCTGAAACCATATCTAACAAAAACATTGGTGCAGTTTGGGTGACTGTAATGCAGTTACTGATCTAATGTGAAAACTCACTGATCTCCACATGGTTTTTGGGGGTGCAACTGATAGACTGAGTCTTCATGTATTTGGGAAAAATAGCTTTGATAGATAGATTGTATAAACTGGTGGTGGTTCACTGAGAACTCCTAGTTGTTCATCAGTGTTTTATGGGGTCAGCATTTTAGTGCAAAGTGCTGTGGTGTGGGAGTCCAGGGTCTGTCCCTCACCCTGCCATTGACCTGCACTGCAAAGTCACACAAATTGCTTCACCTGGCTGTGTGTCAGCCTCACCACCTCCTCAATAAAGATAATAGCACGCACCTTCCCAATGACGTGCTTTGTGACCTCTTGAGGTATGATAGTTTGTCAAATGGTCACTAAAGATCTGGGAGTTCAGACAATTAATAACGACTTTTTCTTGAATGTCAGTTTCATTTTTATCTCTTTTGAAGTCTTTTTTTCTTAGTTTCTCAAACCTGCTGCAGTTCCCTTTCTGGGCATTTCCTTTTCTCTTCTTATCTGATAGGAGTGATATGTGGAAGACAGTTTTATCTGGCACACAATACTTTGTCTAATGACCTGAGCAATCAACAGAAGAAATAGTTAGGCACTTAAAGCGATTCTTGGAATTTTCTAAAGATAAAATACTGGCCAGAGGCTGGCTTTGTGATTTCTGGGTTTGTACAGCAAATTTTTGGGTCTTTCTGTGCCCATTTAACCCTTTCCCCTCAGTCTTTTGCATGCTTCTCATAAAAACAGAGCTCTTACCAAAGTTCTCGTGGTAGTTAACACGAACTGTCCTTTGCTTTTATTCAATGAGTGCATAGTCCTAGTTATTCAGTCCCTGGGTGTGGAAATTGTTTGTTGGTTTTGGACTTTTTTCCTCTGCTCTTGTGTGCACTCATCCAGGTGAGATTTGGATACTTCGGTCTTGCTAAAGCCTGCAGGCTGGATTTTTGGTTTTTTTTAGGACATTTTGTTGGTGGTGGTGTTTTCTTTTTCCTCTTGTTCTACTGAAAGCATTTGTTCAGAAAGATGTCGTTGCTTTAGGGAGCTTTCCTAGCACCTGGAATTCTCAGCTGCGGAGTTGACTGTCGCTGTCGAAAGATGTTAAGGCAGGAATGGCTCTGCTTCTCCACTCACTGCTGATCCCAGACCCACTGGGGAAATGACAATGCTGAATATCTTCATCTTTGGCAGCCTGAAAGGCTGGTTCACTTGAGTCCAAATCTCTTCCAAAGCAGCTTGACCTGAGCTTACTCAGAGCCGTAAAATGAACTTTTGCAAGTAAATGTGTATAAACTTTTAATAAATCAAGGCATTTGTAAGCCAAAAAAGCCCCAGGGATTTACAGATCTTTTTGGAAAGACTTTGTTGGGGTTTTTTTAAGACATCTTGTTCTTTTTACTCTCTGCTAAGGTTATCTGGAAAGTCTCAAGGTAATTACATTCAACAGAGGTGGAGGGAGGCGAAGGGGGCACCTGTACTGCTTTTACTTTCAGGATGGTTACTTGTCTTATTTCATGTCAGTGAGCCAAACTCTCTTCTTGACAAAATGAAACCCCAAGGTCAACGGAACGTGGATTTACAGTGTCGAGCATCGGATGCAGCACGGCAATGGGTGCTTTCTAGAATCCATATGGCATTATGAGAATATTTCACTGAAGCCGTGTTCATTATGTGTGGTGTGGACACAGAGGTTTTGACAGACTCAAAATGACAGATGCCCTTCTAAAATAATCTGGCATGACAACCTGCTTAGCATAAACCAGTAGAATTTGATAACACATTCTTTCATCAAGCCCATAATGTGTAATTGAGCTAGAAAAGAAGATTTTCAAGACATCGAATTATGAAGCATCCCTCTATGCCAAATTTAATAGTTAATTATCCATACAAAATATGTATTCTTAATTATCCATACAAAATATGTATTCTTTACATGTAAATATAAAAGGCTTATGTTTTCAAAACTGGTATTTTGTTCTGCATTTGCCAAAACAACTCTTTATGATCAGGAATCCACTCGCTTCTCACTTAGTTCTTCTGTAGTATCAAATGTAAGATATTTCCTTGATTTTTCCAATTTGTCAGCAAAATTTGTACAGACTGAATATTGTATATTGAATAATTTAATATTGAATAATTGTACAGACAGGAATACTGTCTTTATCTTAAGTATAGGTTGGTACCTTTGTGTTTCCATTACTGCACCATGCTTACATATCCAGTTTCACTTCTCAAGGACAATCTATTTTACAGGCACTTAAGTGGCTTAAAATACTTTGAAAAAATGATGAGTATAAAACATCTGGTGGAAAATTCTGATGCAGTTGTTGCTACTTCACTACTGAAGCCAAAATACTGTTTGAATACAGGTTGGAAATGAGCAGCAGTGTGTGTTTTCACTAGGTAGATGTAGAACAGTGCTGTGTGTAAAATCCTCACTCCGGCGTTGGATATGGCTTGGCGAGATCAAGACTTGACGGTCTTGGGTACAAGAATTTTCTGAGGAGATGTTGGCATAACATAGAGCAGCCCCAGAGCTCTTCTCCTGATGCATCAGAGGCAAAAGCAGAGAGAGGTATGGGATATTATATGGTTGTATTTGCAATGCTCATTGTAGTGGCAGCAAGCTTTATTTTAAGGATCTGACCCACTACCTTCAGGGTCAGATAAAGACTAACATGTTAAATTGCTACGATGAAGCATGTATGATAAGGATGTTCAGCTTTCCTAACAAAATTTATAAGGTGCTTTTTTTTTCCGTTAACTATTTAATGAGAATTCATTTTGTTTGATAATTACTGTGTGTTGAATATACCAATAGGGATATTTTATTCTATTACAGGTGTTATCTCTGCTTCCCTTTGCTTCACCTTTAAATATCTATAATTAGATTTGGAAAGAGAGTCTTTCATTCTTAAACTTATTTTAAAAATGGCATTTTGCTGTACTTCATACAATAGTTATACCAATTAAATTCTTCAAGATAATGGTGTTCTGAACTTGCATCTATTTTTGGAAAATTAATGATATTTTGCAGTGCTTCCTGTGAAAAATCAAGAGACAGATACAAGCATTAGTATGTGTTAATTAAATCTAAGTTAATATTATATTTTTGGTCAGAGCTCCGCAGCATATGCATGGATGTGATTGCTGGTTAATATTTTTTTATGCTATTTAGCATAGTTGTATTTCCTTATTAATGTAATGGAATATATTAATTTTTATACATACTAGATAGAGTTTGATTCAGTCAGGTCAAAGTTGGCTTCTGTCCCTGTTATCCAAGATCAATCTCTGCTTTACATAGAGCAGACAAAATGTGCAGGGCTACTACTTAAGACAGGCTGTTTGTCAGAAATGTTAAACTGAAAGTCCTGTCAGGTTTTTTTTTTTTACAATTTATTTATAAAGATTTTTTATTTTAAGAGTTAAATCTCTAAAAAAATCTAAGTTTTCATGCAAAACTGAATATGCTCTGGGTTTTCTTTAAAATGTTGCTGGGATCCTTCTTCTTCGTTTCCTTTCATAAACTTAATTCACAGGTAGTTTTTCTGATGCAGTGCTTTGACCAGGTAAGTCCATGAGGCTTTATATTTGTGCTCTGCATTTTCCATTTTTATAAGGACATCATGGAAACCATAGTGTCAGCTGGGAAGCTGAGCATATAGATGAGACTGTGGGCATGAAATATTCATGCTACGGTTTCCTGAAAGCATTGCAGGGTGTTTTCTTTCCCTTTTCCTCATCCCCCAGTATCCTGCATTGAAAAATCAACGTTACACACAAAAAAACCCAAAAAACAAAACAAAAAAAGGCAGTTCTATAGAAAGAACAGCTATGGGAAGAGAATAGCATGAGAACATTTTTGACCAGTCTCATGTCCCTGCTCTGTAAATTGGGAGAAAACAGCTGAATGGTAGTTGTTGCCCTTTGCTTTTCATCTGCTCCTTTAATCTTCTGTATATTTTCAGACTGAAATCTATTTTTAATTTCTCTTGAAATGCACTGGTGCACTTGACTGCAAAAATATTTCAATTCTCTGTGAAATACTCAAGAAAATTTTAATTCTTCTTGCAAATTCTTCCAACAGAAGTATTGTGGGGTGGCAGAAGATTTGGAATATTTTGTTTCTTTTTATTTTAAGGATAAATTTATTAAAATTTCAAGAAGTTAAACCAGTTTTTAACCCAAGGGCTCTCCATTTAGAAAATGTAATAATGAAAATATGTGAATTTCAGCACTCTTTTGATATTCTTTTAAAATGGCAATATTCTTGGTAACTAAACTATGAATGTGTGTTGAAACATTATTTTCCACCAGAAATAAATTAATTAGAAAAATTTTTACCAAGTTTATTTACTTATTAATTCTTGTACACATGATCTGGAACTGTAACCCTAATTTACTTAAATTATTCCAGGCAGTGACAGAAAATATTGTTCTTTATTACTTAAAAATTCATTCAAATTACCATTATTTGAGAAAAATTTCACTGTTGTCTGAGAATGCAAGTCATATGCTGTCTGAAAGACCTCCAGATCTAATTGCTGTAGGCAATTAAACTTTTTAAGCTATTCTTCTAAATAAGCAACCAAGGCTTTCTTTTGGTGGTACTGTGTAGAATGCAAATAATGAACAAATATAATTATGTAATTTGGAATAATTAAGTCATTAATGGATAAATGGAGGTGTGGGTGTAGAAATTTTTGTTGGAATTTGAAAAGGAACCTGTATTTCCTTGTGACTTATCTGTCCTTTTCCTCTTGGGTTAGTAAAATGTTAACGATTTGTTAGCAAAAGGAAAATGCTAGTAAATCATTATTTATGAATAATTGGAATTAGGCCACTGAGTCATGCAACCTCTCAGCAGAATTAATCCAGAATTTTCCGTTATCTGTTCTTCATCAGAAAACTGGGGAATTAAAATTGGATATAGTCTGTTTTCTAAGAAGAAACATCATTCTAAGGATAAGAGGAAGAACTTTTTCTCACCTGGGAGTTGGAACTATGTCTTCCTCAGGCAAGGAACCTTTTCTGTATTGCATTACTGTGATTTACTAAGAGACAAGGTGGTCCCAGCTTTCAGGGGATGGAGACCTGCCTAAACATTCAGGAGTCCTGTGAGGATGAGCAGTCATGTTTGTGCATCAATGTGATGGATGTGCGAAAATTTTGGCGTTTCTGGTGTTCGCTGAGGAGTCAAAATTTGTAAAGGAAAAAGAAACAGGTTTTCTACAGTTTATTTACAATTTTTTCTACCATTGCATTATGATGCTGTTATATCTGTGCCTTGTTTGGTATTTCTCTCTTTGCAAAAAGAGAATATCACTTAAATGTAGTTTTTTTCTACCCCTCCATTATGTTCCTGTTATATCTGTGCCTTGTTTGATATTTGTCTCTTTGCAAAAAGAGAATATCACTTAAATTGTTGGCTGTCAGTGCTGAATATCCTCTTTTGAGAGTCTGCTTTACTCTTACAAGGAAAGACCTATGTTCATTTATCCATGGTATGGTCCTAAAACTAATTTGTTACATCTTATGCACTGTTTCAAGCATAATGGGTCTTGCATGGATTTTGCACAGACAGGTTTGAAAAGCATCTGTCAGTGACAAAGTAATCAAATATTCCTCACATCAGACCTTAGCAAAGCAGAGGGAGATAATCTGCACAAACCACAGTTACTGATTGCCATCCCCTCCCCTCCAAATAATAAATAATTTACAGCTATCACATGTTCCTTCTACAGTTAAGTATATAGGCAAAAAAAGAAACTATCTACATTTCATCATTAGCTTAATCAAGCCAGTGTATCAGTAACCTGCCGTGAAACTGATTGCTGAAGAGCAGGAAGAGTTGATGCCTGCGTAACAAATTATTTTGAACCTTAAAGTTTCTGAATTTTATTCGATTTTAGCTAAAGTTTCTAAAAATGGTAAGTTCTTTTCTATGAGAAAAGAACTGTTTGGGAACAAAATTTCAAGAATACTAAAATATCACAATTTCCCTGTTTCTTTTTCTTGTTTGTTTGTTTGATTGTTTGTTTCCAAAAGAACAGGAGTCCTTGACCCTAGGAGAAAAAATTTGTTTCCAAATGAACAGGAGTCCTTGACCCTAGGAGAAAAAAGGTGTCCTGAAAATCCAGTAACCTTGACTGAAGCAGGGGGCTCATGCCCTCAAGGTAAGCTCTTGGCTGCACAACTTGGAGCCTGCAATTCTGTAATGCTTATTTTTGTGACAAAGTTATCTGGGTTTACGAGCTTCTTACCATGGAGCCAAGAGCCAAAATCCAATATCTGGGTAAAACTAGGGCTACTGGATTTCTAACTAAAATGGGGGAGTGTGAGCCAGGAAACCCAGACTCAGAATCCCAGAGAAACAGATGCTGAAAACATGGGGATGTGGGACCCAGCTCGGGTTAGTCTCTGAAGTAGCTGGGTGCTTATGGCTGTTCTTGTGTAATTATCCACCCCTATGAAAAATATTTCTGTCCTGCTTTGGACTAGGAAAACTATTTTTAGACCAGTTCAATTTTAAATAATTGTATTAGCACTTCAGTAGTGGAAACATGGGATGTAAGCAGGAAAGCTAAATATTCCCACCGGCCAGTTTAAAAATGTGACTGACAATAAAGGATTAGATTTTTCATTTGGAAGTTCTGCAGATACTTGTGGTTTGGAGGCACAGAAGATGGAATGCCAGAAAGACCTTAGGGGTCTGTAAAAATGTATTCTCTATCCAAGCAGCTTCAGAGTCATGGTTTGTCTGAATTTTACCCTTAAGTACTTTGGGTTTGGATGATGAAGATGGTAAGTAACTGCACACTTCTCTTGGAATTATCACCTTTCTCATTCTTCTTATAGTCATCTTTTCTTTCCGCCATCCTCAAGACACCCTGTGGCCTCTTTTGTTCCTCTGTCTATCTCCAGATTTTTTTATTTTTATTTTTTACTTTCTGGAGTTTTAAAGCCCTCCGGTTAAAAAGGATGAAGACAGATCTGAAATGCTCAAGAGAGTTCACATCCTGTAAAAACAGGAGTGAAAGTCAAAGGGGGAAAAAATTACGGAAAAGCACAATGCATAGGACCAAAAGGTTTAAAGAAAGCTTGAAAAGAGACCTTCAAAAACAAATTTTCCCTTTGAGAAATATTCCATCAAAATATTCTTTCAGCTTCTTTTATCTCCTGTGTCTTCAGTGAATTATGTTTTAAGACTGAAATACTCCCTTGAGCATATATAAGCTCAGCAATGAATTAGGAACTAAGCAGAGATGCAGAATTCTGCTTTGTACCCTAGATAGTCTGCTTTTTTTTTGTTTGCCTTCCTCTCCTCCCCCTGTCCCCCCAACCTTAGCTGGATATGCTGGACTTTTCTAGTTCAGGGATAAAGATAATTCTGGACTAGTGGGTAACAGCTTTTATTTTCCATGATAGAATTAATTCCTTGCACACGTTTTGGTGCTTTTAGGCTCTTCTCAGTGTCAAGTCACAACAATTTGCCTTATGCTTTATAAAACCTACAGCATAAGATGAAAGAGTGCATCAAGATAATGACAGTATAATAGTGTCAAAACAGCTACGGCATTTTTGGGAGAAGCTGATAGAGATGACAGCAACAAACTAAAATTATGAATTAAAATTACAGGAATATAAAATATATCGACTAAACATAAGCGTATTTACAGTGGTATGAGAGAGAGAGACAGATTAGTCAGGTGTAAATTCTGGGCTGCTTTACTTTTCATATGGTCCCACAAGGCCAGATTCTGACCTGGATCAGAAGTAAATAGGCAGAAATGAACCAGTTTATAGCCATTGACAGAGAGATAAGAATCCAAGATGCTGATGTCCCTGTAGCTGCATCTGATACAACTCATTTCAGACTGAGTAAAACATTAAATACCTTTGTGCTTCCCTCTATTATATGGAATGCTCTAGTTATGAGTTTGAGCATCCCCAGGTATGTTTCAATGCAGAAATTTATTTGGAGAAGGGCCCGCTGAGGGTTCTGTGCTAAGTTATCTAACAAAAAATAAATTAAAATGAGTCAGTGTCTCATACGCATTACTGCCTTGCTGAACCTGCTGCTGTATTCGGTGAGGTTTGAACAAAGATGCATTTCTATAGGTAATCTTGTTTAATAGCAGTATTAAAACGTTGGAAAAAGGACTGGTGCTGGTGGATAGGCTGAACAGTGTGAGAAGACAAGTTGGCACTTAATATCTTTTTATCACAGGAGTAGGGATGCTCTACCTGTGTTGGAAGGGTTTAGTCTGAGAACCAGATCTGTGAGTTTCTGGATCTTGCCAAATGTATTTTAGTGTTCTCAGAACTCGTTTGCAATTATTTTTAATGCTGGTTGGATTATAGCTAATTTAAGTCCTGCACCTACGCAGAAGTTTAGAATGGGGAATTAATCGTCTGATTTTCAAATAATGGCTGGATAGGTCTTGAATTCAGAGTTGGACCTGCAAATAAGCCCAGGGAAGATTTTATTTTAAAAAAATAAATGTACTGTACTAAACCCACAAGAATTTTTTTCTCATTTTCTTCTTTACTTAAGGAGACAGTAAAATAAAAAGGCAGAGGTAAAAATGCTGTGATTGAAGAAATGCCAAGGAGATGAATGAATGATCCTGAAAAATCCCCTTTTCTAGCTGTTGGATGGATGATGTTTGCTAGACACAGCCTCACTTAATGGGGTAGGAAGCACAGGATTCCTCAGTGTGTAGGAAATGGGAAATCACAAACACCTATTGGGGCAAACGCTTGATTTGCATTCAGATAGGGGTGAAAGAAACCCCATTGGTTTGGCTGCCTAACTTATTGAAGCCTAGGGTTTTTATTTATGAAAGTTTCTAAAGCTGTCATCAGTCTGAGCAGCTGCTGTGTGCTGGTGAGGGCAGGATGCTGTGCTCTCCTCTCTCTTTCAGTGCAGGTAGATCTGAGCTGCTCCAGGGTGCCCGGGTGGGCTGGGTACCACAGACCCCCCCAGCAACGCATCTTACATCATCGGTGGTCTCAGTGTTACCTACTTGTATGTGCAAGTGGGCAAATTCTGGGTGGAAAACAGAACAGAATAGGATCTCTTCACAAATTTCTTTTTTCTCTGAGGTAGCTCACATTCTCGTGTTGCATTTGAATTCCCTCTAATGTTTTTGTTTTTTTTTTTTCAGAACTCCTTCGCCAAAATAATGTACGTTTACCTTTCTTTTACTAATTCCAAAAGGAGACTTTACTGCACAGCTTCACCAAAATAATGTACGTTTACCTTTTTTTCACTAATTCCAAAAGGAGACTTTACTGCACAGGGCACTCAGAGGAGATGGGCAGGCAAATTTCCCTGGTGTGTAAATGAAACCTTCAAGCCAGGGGATGCCTTTTGTTCTAGTGAGAGAGTCATTTTCTTACCCCTTAAGCACAGCAGCCCTGGAGCTGACATATCCTTAGTTCTGGCAGTGAAGATCAGCTCTGTAGATTAAACAAAGAATCCCTGAAAGTTATGTACCCAATTTTCCCTTCAAGTGTTACAGTTTAAAGGCACATTGTTCAGGAAGGTAGAATTGAAATGCTTTTCTGCGATATTACATTGATTCTCCACGCTACATCCTGATGAACTTCAATCATTTTTTCCCCTCAAGTGATCACTGATTAATCTAAAAACTGTGAAATTAAGTTGTTTGAACCAGGAATTAAAAATTTCCAGCAATTAAAAACAAAGAAACAAACCAAAACAGCCACCAGCATTAGAAAGTGATTAAACATGACAACAACTGAGATGCTGAAATTAGTTGTCCTCGTTCCAAAGGTTTTGTAGCTACTATGATGTTTGTGAAGCTATTAAATGATAGTTAAGCCGTGTTATTATTTGTAAAGCAGCTACTTTTGTATCCCGGGCCCACCGAGTGAATGTCTTGCTCAGCAGGAGGCTGGAAGATAGCAAGCCTAATCATTGTCATTTTACTGTACAAGAGGCAATTTTAGAAAATGATTCCTTAAATTATAAGATCCAAACAAAGACAAGGCTCTGCAGCTGGGAACTTTGTTCTTTTCTGTCATTGAAACGTGTCTTTCTTTTAGATTCTGTGAACTTGGGGCGGTTTCAGTACTACTAGACTAAATATAGTAAAGAAAATTTAAAATTTTGCATATTTAATAATCTTTCTATTCCTTAATGTAAAGGTAAGGATTTGATGCTCTAGGCTAGCTTTGAGTTGTCTGTAGAAAGGGTACAGTGCAAAAAAATTCTCTCCTGAATTGCTCTGGCTTGGCTCCAGTATAATTGTGCTGCAATCGATAACATGACACTGCTGTAAATTTAAAATAATGTAGAAAAGAATCAGATGTGATTAATCCGATGTTTTGGATAAGAGTTTGCTGATAGCTTATATACTTCTTGTAGTCTAGGCTTTAATTGTTACCCCTGGTTATGCAGATGGAATCTGTTTTACTGCTGCTACATACTGTTTGGAAGGTTTGAGAGTGCTACATACAGTTCAGAAGAAGCTTTTAGGGTGCTACCCACCGTAACCTCTTCCTATTCAGACTCTTGCAGCATGTGCTGTTACAGAGACTATATTCCATTTTTGTGTGTTTTGCTCCAGTCCCATTACCTTACTTTTTTTTCCCATATGAATTGTGCAAACTGTTCATATAGCTCTTAGTTCATTCAGATAATTTTAAATATTTTTGTCACCCTCCTTTGTACTGACTTAACTTTCACTCTTAGCCAAGTGTCACCTCTGACTGCGTTTATTGGCTTTTCCAGCTTACAAAAAATGTGTACAAAACACGTGTTAGTTCCGAGGTCCCTTTGTATCCCATTCTCTTGGCGTTTTTCCCCTCTCTGCAGTGGATGTAAATATATTACTCATTTTTCTGTGGTAACATTTTATACCCACATTGCACCGACGCAGATTACTAACGTGAGGTACAAGGCAGCAAGGATTAGGCCAACAATACACTGGGAGTCTCAGGACAGACAGGAGTTGATGAAATCTGGATTCCACCCCATCTCGTTAATTCACTTTGCACAGGGCTTTCCTTTCAAATGCTGGCGGTGAGAGAGAGCTCTGTTTTATTCACAGAGGCAGCATCTCTCCCTGTCAGCAAGTGAAACTCAAATGAGATCCAAGGAGTCCTATGAGGAACACAGACAAATAATTTAACTTGATATTAAACTTGAAGATTTTTCCTTCTCTTCCGTCCTGACTTCCACTTGGTCATCAATGTTCTCCTAAAGCGATCGCTGCTGCTGCTACCAGTAGGTGTGTGTGAAACTGCTTTTTGTCTTTAGATAGTGTGTTATATTCTGTATCACTGAGGATTTATCCACCCAGCAGGTGACAGATTTGAGGAAAAGCTGTTTCCAGAAAGCTGCAGCTGGGCGCAGGGAAGAATTTGATGGAGAAGCGGGAAGAATCAAAGAACTACTTGAGTTGCTGGAGGGGAAAGTTTAATGACAAGTTACCGTGACATTTATGACCAGATTGATTATGAAGACTGAATAAATCTATGGTATATTTCAAGAGTGTTACTGTATGACCATCTGATATAAGGGTTGCCATGGTAAGTACAGATTTTCTATTAACCAGGAAGGTGAACAGTCTCATAAAAACCCATGCAACTTTTTAGTGCATAAATTGCATATGAAAAGCACCTCTGTTGACCCCCTATGGAAATTAAATATTTTCAAACAATACTGTAAAGTCGTTTTCATGGTTATTTTTAAAAAACAGTCTGTGGTGCTGTCAAATCAAAATGTACTGATTTTGGTATTCCCCATGTCTAGGATGACAACTTAGACAGATTGGAAAATCATCACTGAGCTAAAAATACCAGTGTGGAGGCAGCAGGGTAAGAGAGTGAGTTACTGAATATTGTTAAATAGGACTTGTTCTACAGCTTTGATACTTGCTAAGGTTAAGATCTTCAGCGTTACAAACTGAGAATTAAAAAAAAAAAACAATGTTCATTTCTTGATTATGTAACTTGTGAGAAATATTTAAGGAGACCAGTATAAACAGGAAAAAACGCATTATTGTTAATGCAACTTGAAGAAACTGAGCAAAGAAAATCTCACCCCTCCCTATGTTTTATGTAGATAGAAAAGAGTTCCCCTCACTTACGTAGAGTAACCCCAGAGAAAGAGTGCAAAGGTAGAAGGGAGGGTAAAGCTGCGTGGAGTCTTGCTTAGGCCCAGATATGAAGCCACATTCAATTTGATGTGATGTGCTGGTTGAAGCAGTGTGGTGGGAACACTGCTGTGGTGTTGCCATCTTGCTTATAATGCAGTACATCTTTCTTCTACAGCAGTTTTTGTTCACCTAAGAACCACAAATTTATTACTAAAACTATGATTTTATTGTTTCTCACAGGGTATAAATTAGTCAGTAACTGATGATCTTGGTCAAGTCCAGTGGAACACAGAAAATGCATTGGTCTTTCACTGGGCAACAGTCTTGGTTGGTAGCAAGAATTTCTGCAAGGGGTCGGTTCAGCTGGTGTCAGTCCAGAAGGGAGAGTGTTGCAGCTGTGGATGCATTTTGTCTTACCTACAGCAGGTAATTTCTTATTCATTACATCAAGTGTATTTCTCTTAGCAGTCATCTTCAGTCTTCTACATTCTTATTAGTTATTTAATTTATCCATATGCTAAGTGCCTACTCTAATAATTAGCATTGCCATGTATTCAGTTCATCCCGTATCTTTTTTAATACTGTATGTTCTTATTTCCTAGTCCACATATCTTCCTCCAAGCAATACCACAGGTGCTTCATTTAGACCTCCGTTAGTCCTTTGAACTACAAAGGTTCAGCTTGTTAGCCTGCTGTCTCACTTCTTATCAGTCACACTTGCTTCTCATTACTCCAGTTGCACAGCTACCATAATTAGATTTTATATTTTTAGGCATTCATAACGCTGCTTTAGTGTATGCTGTGCTATCAGAAGCATTCTAGACAAGCCATAAGACCAAACTAATTAAAATGTTCCACGGAGACTTTTTAACGGAGAGTTATTGTTACTGCTAAATTGGTAAATTCATGCACACACAGATGTTAAGGCCAGAGAAGGCTGATAGGACAGGGTAGTTGGTTCTCCTGTGTACTGGAGGTCTCAGGATCTCACCCCGTAATGTTTGCTTTCAGTCCATTTTATCTGATGTCTTTTGGGAGAAGATAAGCCAAGTTTGGCTTCGAAGAGTTGGGTTTTTTCCCCTCCCTGGTATAAGCTTCCCTTTTCACTCCTGGAAGTTCTTCCCTCTTGCTAAAGGCTGCCCAGAGATCCTGAACCTCTAACTTTGTTCATTAGTACCAGTTAATCTGAACACTTCTCATAAACTGCAAATAGGGCTACCCACCATATTCAGAGATTGCATTTGCGAGTCATTAGGGGTTTGGTTAAATATTTGTATTATTTAAACTGAATTTGCACATTTTAGGTTCTACTAACTGTCTTTCTATGCATTCTCTATTACTTGTAGTCTCCTGCTAGAGATTTTCTTACCAGAGGTATAATCTCTGCCTTTATTTCCTTTCCTTAGCAGTTACATTTTCCTCCTCCTATGAATGTCTGTTGTCATGCTCCTCTTCTCCAAAGAGAGCAATGTCTTGGTAAGTGATGGGCTGAGGCTGTCTTTTCACTCTATGTAGAAAATATCTATAGATAAATTGCATACAATATGGTCCCAGCAAGGGAAATGAGTCTGGAAAGCACCCTGCGATGCATACCTGTAAGATATTTATAGAATTATTACTTTTCTGTTTTAAAATGTGGCTCTGTGCAGGAGTATTTGCTGTGCAGTCAGCAGTAACTTTTGAGATGTAACTTATCTTGTTGTATGGTCTCCATATGGAATGGGTGATTTTTAGACAAGAGCAATTTTGTATACGGGAAGCTTTAAGTTTACTTTCTTTTCTGAAATGTTTTCTATCTCTTGTGTTGAATATAATCTCAGCTATTGAATTTCATTGCCTCCTAAAATAATTTGCATAGAATGTATTTATTTATACTTATTTTGTAACTTACATAATTTGTATTTATAGCTATATTTTTGTAAGCATTCTATCTGAAACAAGAAAAATGACCTGGTATTGTGGTAGGATGCTCATTTCCCTGGAAACCCAGCTTCTACAATGAAGCTCACTTGGAAATTAGGTGTAACAGGTGTAAGTGCTCTCCATCCTCCCATCTCATTTATTTAGAGTCTGCAAGCACTATAAATGGTTGCTTTGGGAAAATGAACACTGTATTCTACCAACGTAAGTATATTCCTCTGTCATTCATTCACTTACTTTAGATTTAGCAAAACAAGTTAAAGGTATATTTCACACAAAGAACTCAATGAGTGAAATCTCTGAAGGGAGCAAGTAGCAGTAAATATGGGACAAGTGTACAATAATATTTAAAAATAATAACTGCAGTGCTAATTTACATAAATAACTACAGTTCTTTCAGAATCCAAACCCCCTCCCTTTCCTCTGTAGTTAGATTTCCATAACCATAAGCTGTGGTTTTGGTAGCACTAGTGTTGACTTCTGATTTGGAGATCACGCTTTAAAAACCTTAATCATTTGTATTATACCATGTTTCAGCAATTGAATTTTCAAGACCATCTGTGTAAGTGAGTTAGAAGCCACCAATTCACTGAAGATCGTTGTTTTTGTTCTTTTTAGTGGAACAGGAACTCCAGACTCAAGGGCTTTGGGATATCACACCTTGATAAATGCAGATATATACACAAACTGCAGTATTGTTTTCACGTGGTGAAATACTCTGTATCCTTTAGCACATACAAAGAAAGTTTCTACAAAATGTATTTTTTTTTGTATTGGGTTTTTATAAGCAGGATTTTGTCTGCAGGAATCTTTCTGGAAACAGAGGTTTCTTTGTCAGCTGATATTCCTTGTGCTGGATCCATCATTTGTGTCTTGTGTATCTCTGGGAAAAACAGAGAAGTGGACTGACTGTAGCCAAGTCTCTAGATGCACCAGAGGACTCTCTTTACGGGGCATAAAAGAAGAGATTGATGTTCTGCTCGCTGTAGAAACACACAGATTGTTTGTGGATAAACAGGTGGGTCATACAGCAGCGCCTGAAGAGTGCTCCCAGGGGTTCCCATTGACCGTGCTCTTCCCATATTTTCATGGGGTAGCATTTACAGAAACCTCGAGTCTCTCTCTGGTTTTTATATATCCGTAAAGCAGTAAATAAATTGATGCAGCTTTTTGTTGGCTACTTAATGGGCTGAAGTACTCCATCCACGCACCATCCTCCCAGGAGCTGTCGACAGAGCAGATGGATGAGACAGCACCGTCTGTCAGCTTGGAGACTGTCCCACCCAGGATCAAGACAGGTAAATACCTTGCTCCTCCTGCAGATTGAATGCTTTCAAGAGGATTTACAAATGGCAAAACAACACTTATTTGACTTAATACCTTGAATGCAAAGCACAGGCAGTGACAGAGACATCGGCTGGAGGAACTGAGGCCGTGAGCCTTGACAAAGCAGACCTCTAGCCCCATCAGCAGTAGAGAAGAACAAGCAGATGTCATCTGAAAACTGTCATAACTGGTCTCTGTCTCTCAGTTGGGTAGAGCAGCACAAGGGACCAAACGTTCCACTTCCTCGTAGAAACTGGTGACTTGCAAGCCTGTGGTGTTAGCTTTTTCCTTGAGGAAAAAATAAACAAAAAACCCGTTGGGGAAGATTTGCAGAATTCTGACTCGTGGAGGTGGCCTGTGGTTAGGAGAGGCTTGATCAAACCTAACAGTGAAAGAGTTACAAAAACATGTTTAGAAACTAAGAGAAATTAAAGCAACTGTCATCCTGCTTTCAGAATTTGAATATGGAACTTATTTTTTTCTCCTCAAAGATAGGAAGTTTGAGGGAAAATGCCTCTAGGTAACAAATTACGCAATTTGGTCAAAAAATCGCTCAAAGAAAAATGATTAAGGAAATTTTAGCTTTTCAGGCTGCCTTTTGTTTCTCTCAGTTAGCAACTGGAATATGTATTTCATGCTCTTTAATTTGTTTCTGCATTGTTTCTACGTTCAAGCGTATTGTCACTGCGGACTCTTACAATTCAGCCTGTTTGTCCTGTAGTTTTAAATTGAGAAAAGCCCCCGTGTACTGCAGTGCTGAGAGGTATTTTGTGTTCAGATGGGGCTGACCACATCCTGTGCACGTTTTCTGGGCTCTCAGACAAGTTGCATTTTCTTCTTTCTCTCGCTGTCCTCTCTTCATATAAAGTGAGGGTGACTTATCCTACAAACGGATGGTTTGCTTTGGGAAAAGTAGGAGCTTCCATTGTTATTTCTGCTTCAACAGCTCAGCACAGGTTTCAGTCTATTTAAAGATTCTTGTAATGATTTCAGTGATTTTTATGTGTATACACGGGAGGATTTTTTGATGTATGAAAGGCAATATTAAGCGTCAAAGACAAGAAGTAAGAAATGTGCCCATGTATGTGGGCTTTCTGTATAAACTCTGCAAGCCCTAATCAGTTGTTAATGATGTTGATTTTTTGTTTCTTTCCTGCTGTAAGAAGTATTTCTAAGAGGCTTTACAGCCTTATTGAATCCAGCTGGGTCTTCTGCATTCTTTGGCCACAGCCTGGTGATAACAGGAGCTATCGTGGTCAATATCACAAGAGTTTGGGTCAGGGTCTGTGTGCTGGTTCTGGTTCTTCATTTGAATTCCTCTCAAATGTCTCCTGTTCTTTACGGGCTTTTTTCTCTGTATTAGCTGTCAGTTCTTTATTTATGCTGAAACTGTTGCCTTCTCTAAAGCATTTGTCTCAAACTGTGCTGCTTCCTGAAGTTCACAGTCCCCAAGTCCTCATTGGGAACCAGCTTCCATCATGCTGAGACAGGGGTGAGCAGGTGGCATTCATGCTAGAGGAGATGTGATCTGGTACAAGCAGGAAAAAGACAATAAAAAGACAAATTAGGGTAGTATAAAGAAGCAATATTGTAATTATGGACACCTTGATAGCTGCATCATCAGCATAACCTAATAGGACAAAATGTCTTTTGGTAGCCTTTTTGTTTATCTCTGAAGCACTGGTCCAGCAGTTTGCTGGTATATGGTGTGTCTTGTTTAGCCCAGAGGAAAGGAGATGTTATCATGACATCACTTATAGAAGGCTGTAATTTGAGTATCAGGTTAGAAAATGGAGTTGTAGCTGGCACGTTCAGGACAATCAAGAGATGTGGCTCTTCATTTACATCCCTCAGGGAAAGTAATTCCATCTCTGAATTTTGAAGGAGAAGATGGAAATGAAATCTGTTATCCTTAGAAGAATGTTTCTCATTCTGTAGAAGTGCAGTTGTCTTTTCTGATGCAAGGAAAAATTATTGGTGAACTGCAAATAAACCTTAAAAAGAAATATCCTTTGAAGGATAAGAGAAAATAGAGAGCTTAAAGGGTCTGAGATGAACACATGCTTTTCTCTTCAAGCAGATTAAAATCACTGAAAGCACTATTCTCTCTAATGCTGGCATCTAAGCCTTTTAACCAATGAGGCATTATATTATTTTTTTCTTTCTTTTCTTATGCAGGGAAAAAGTGGAAAAATCTTACGGCCAGCTCTGCCTTCTGATTTAGTAAATCCTGGTTGAGATTGAGTGGACTCAATAGGTTATTCCCTACCCAACGCTCAGCATCAATCCAGGCTGTCTGTCATGTTGCACCTAGATCAGGTAGGTACAGACTACAGCACCCTTCTCAGTCATAGAATCATTCAGGTTGGAAGAGACCCTTGGAATCATTGAGTCCAACCATCTACCCTACTCTACAAAGTCCTCCCCTACACCACATCCCTCAGTACCGCATCTAACTGATAGTCCTGATACTGGGGTTGTTCAGAATTGGCTCCTGCTCCTGTCAACACCTTTGTGGTTTACGTACAGAATTTGTCACCCCCAAAAAATAAGGTACTGCAGAGACCGATGCGGTGTTGGATCTCCCACCGAGCCAGTGGTAGCTGTGGTGAATGTTCAGACTCTTCAGCGTGGAGGTGCTTGCTCCCAGGGCCGTCAATTCATATCTAACCTTCGAGGCTCTGACTTTTAATGCAGCACAACACTCCTATTGAAGCGTCACGGGAAATAAACAAGAAGTGAGAATAATTCAATGTTACCCTTCTCCATTTCCAGCGTATGAAATGCAGACCGAGTCCCTGTCATTGAGTGAACGTACTAGTCAGGGATTTCTGAGGCTGCATCAACCCAGGCTTAATAAACAGTGTTATCAAAGTAACAATTCTCTTTCCTTTTCTCAAGGCAGTTAATTGTACTCACTGTCAGAGCAGCTAAGGATGTATCTGTTTATCTTACTAATGGGCCTGTCACAGCTATCATTCAGCAGTTGCAGAAAATCTTTGGAAAATAGTACCTATGTAACAGGCGTATAAATTTAACAGTTTACTAAGACTCCCATTTAAAAGTTTTGGCCTATGTTTTGTCCCATTCCTTGCAGACATTTTTTGGAGTGTGACATCATGCAGAAAATCTTTTCATGGGTCCACTGTTCTAGGTCAACAGTGCTAGAGAGACCCTTCTTAGGTCTAAACCATTTATGATATATCAAATATGTGTAAATTCTATAGACAGAAAATACCTTATTTTCATAGTATTTTCTGAAAACATACTGAAAATTCACTTAGAGCATTAATTAAGCTAGAATACTTACATACAAAGAGTTATGCTTCCTTCTCAGCATTACAAGAAAGCAATTAGTAAACACTGGAGGCAATGGCTTCTGCTAATCAAAAATACTGAGCTTCCTTGTGTCTGCTTAAGCAATTCTGTTATGGAACAAAGGAGAAAACCAGCCAAACTACTGGACTATCAATTAAAATGAAAACACGCAGTGCAACACAATTAATTCTGTTAAAAGCAATAATTTTCCATTCATAGTGCAAATGTGCTTGGAAAATGACAAGGCTACTAATCAGTCTTTGAATCATGTATTATGTGAATGACTTTTTAAAATTCAAGCTTGCAAGTTTACATCTGTTGATAATAATTTTTTTTATTTAAATTCTTATACATGATTGATATTATATTCTCACCACTCTTTTTCATTTTGATCTTACTGACTGATTCACCTTGGCTTCATCATCACATATCCTTTGCCTTCCATAAGTGAGACCTGATGATCTTTAAATAGATCCCTTAGGGGGGATCTATTCTCCTATCACAGGATTTGACTGAATGAATCTTTTCATTTTTTCTTTTTTCCCCTCTTTTTTTTTTCCTCTTTATTGTAGTGAGTTTATAGGACATAATGGAATTCCAAATTAATATTCTTAATATTTTAAAATATAGTTAGCATTTATCATGTGGCAGATAACAGGCATCACAGCTTGTCTTGATAGATGTATTTCCAGCCATAACAGCTCTGATTTAGTCTTTATATGAAACATCCCTACACAGGGCTTTTTATTATTCATTTATACACTAGCATTAAGGAAGTCACTGTTCTGGAACTTGAGATCTGAATTGAATTCTTGACTTTGCCACAGATTTCTTGTTTGTTCATGTGATGTTGCTCAATTTACATACCTGAGATGAGACTTTTGGTGAAGAGCAGAGTCGTGTTTTCCACTCAGCCTTTTCTCCCTAGTCTTGACTGTAATCTGCAAGCAGCGAGGATTGTCTCGTTTGCAGTATGTGGTTCTTACTTGGGATCAACCTCTTGTTTTTGGAAAACAAATTTAATTATTTCTGTAGAGCTATTTCTGTTAGAACAGTCAAAACGCCAAACCAGAGATTACGAGTAATCAGAGTTTTGTGATAGAACATTTGTCTCCTGTTGAATACAGAGATGTCTGTAGATTGACACACACAGTTGAGTGTTCTTCGTGGTAGGTTCACCAGTGAGAACCAACCATTGTACAGACAGACTAGTAAAAAGATGGCATTCAATGATGAATCTAATCTTGGGACAAAGGGATGAACTGAAAGAATTCTTGTGTCCTTCCCTTTCCTATGCCTGTCTGTCTCTAAAATAACCTATCATGGTCTTGTCCAATGTTCTTCATAAAAAGAGGAAGATGGAACACCCAAAATCTTCTTATTTTTCTACAGTCTCCACGCTGAGATTGATTAGAGAGATTAGATCTCTGATTAGAGAGAAAATAGGTGTAATCTAATGTTTTGCCTAAAATGTGATGTCTGCTTCCCAGATCATCAAAATGTCAGTGGAATATTTTTCAATTGTTTTGTCTTTCTAATTTAGTTCCCTGTCTCCCTGCCACCCTCCCACCCCCACTATCTTTTGTTATTCACCTTCCTTTCAAAAGCACAAAAGGAACTGGCCACTTTCTTCCTGCTGTGAGTGACAAAAACTCAAGATAGTGTTGAACTGACATGGACTGTGCTGCTTTGCCAGTCTCTGAAATGTCATTGCCCTGGCAGCCTGCTGGGCTCAGCTCAGAGCCACAGTGCCAAGGCTGCTAATAAAGAGAAGAATAAAGGTTAATGAAGGAATGCTTTGCTTTTTTTTTTAATTCAAAATAAAGTTGCCAGCTTTTTATCTGTAAGGTTTTCTCAAGGCATAAGTTTTTTGATTTTTAATTCTTTATTTTTCCCCTTTGCAGTGCGTCGTATTTAGTTTGTAGGCTAAATCACAGTGGATGCATGGACCTGCTCTAGTATCTTGCTTTCAACCTGGTCTGCTTGTTTTCTCTCTCAGTCCTTGAAGCAGGAGCATCCTAATGGACGTGAGTGGGTTATCCTCATCTGACCCTGCATGATTGCAAGGCAGAGAATGGTATCTTAGGTCCCTGTTTCAACAAGCAAAAAGCTAAGCATGCCCAGGGCCCCTCTCCATTAGTGGAGCTGCTTCTTGTCCCTCTCAGTGTAAAGTGTTGTGAAAGACAGGTATGTTCCTGTGCACTGGTTCTGTGTTGCTGTGTGCAGTTTGGTGGCATGTCCAGTCATAGCAGTGTCACTTCTCTATTGATTAGTTTATATAGGGATTTTACGTTTCGGTCTTTATTTTTGTTTGTTTACCTGTTGAGCAACAGTAGAAGGGTGTGCTGCCATGAAAATAGTCTGTGTGAAACACAGGGGTTGTTTGGAAGATGGAGATAAGGCAAAAAACATTAGACATACTTTTTTCCTCTTGTCTGTGTGAGCACAGTAGCTGTATTTCAGCTCTAACACACCTCGATGCTGCTCCCACCTCCAGTTCATCAGTGCAAAGCCCATCTGTTACCCATCCTCTCCCTCCTGCCACAACCTTGCAAGCTGTCAGATCCTGGTGGTTGTTTATGTTTTCCCAACCCACTGGTCATATACAATTCTGGCCTACAAATACAAGCTCCTTGTATGATCTGTGATGCTCTGAGGTTAGACTGCAGCTGGTTCTTTCTTCTGGTTTTTGTCTCTGATAGCGGCTCAGTCCTGCTGCTCACAGGAAGCAGATCTACCCTTACTCTCCACTTCTGTATTTGCTTTTGTCACCACCCAAAAAGTGTATATATCAGGATTTTTGTGAGTCTTTGCATATCAAGTCCAGGGATCAGTTTTTTATAGTGACCTTATAATGTTACGGCATTTCTGGCACGCACCGCACATATTTTAATTCTGCAGTTGAGATGGAGACAATTGTCTACCTGAGGGTCAATTTTTATTGTAGGATTATGAAAAAGAACTCATTTTACAAAGGTAACTATCTGTTCTGCCTTCCATTCCACCTTCCTTTAGTAGCCCCCTGAAAAACTCACTGGGAGGCTGACAGAAAATTCTCCACAGTAGCAAATATCAGGTTGAAGCCTGACAGCTGCAAAATGTTCTTAGCTGTAAGTCATACTTATAGTAGTGGAGAAGGCTGAAAAAAGTCAACTTTTTTATTTTTTACAAAGCTGGTCCCAACCTAGATGATTACTTATTGCATCTCCACCTTTTATTGTAGACTATTTTGGGAAATAGCACAATTTAAATGGTTTAAACTTGTGTGAGACCAGGATAAAAATGTATAAGTGGATGTGCATATCTATATGTCAGTGCATACATACAGATACCCATCAGTGCATACATACAGATAGACAGATTTTTCTGCAGACGTGCATTATATAGTGATCAAAAAGATCAGGCCTTGTTTGTCACTGATTATTAAACTGGAGGTCTCCAAAATTAAAAACAAGAGCCGTCACAACTGGAACTAACTAAATGGTTCCTGGAATTTGCTGTTCTGAGATGTTATTCTTTCTTACTTGAAAAATGGCAGAAATTTACAGTTGTTGCTACCTGATTATAAAATGAGTGGGAGGCTGGTGGGAGGAAAGGAGGCTATTTTTTTTTAATCTTCCCTTGCCATCAGTACAACCTTAACAGCAGAGAAAGTAAATATATTCCTTTAAAAAAGAAAAATAACACCTTACTTGAAAAGTAGAGTTTGTTGGGCATTTTTGGTTGGTGTGGTTTTTTTGGTTGGTTTTTTTGGTTGGTTTTTTGGTTTTTTTACATTAAATACTGGGGTAAAATACCAAAGGAAAGCTCATACCCAGCAGCAAATGGCATTACCCATCTCTCAGTTAAGTCACTGGAAATCCTCCCAATGACAATCACTGCACATTGCACAGTACTGAAGGTAGAATATAAAATGAGAGGGAAAACGTAATGCAGATGCACCCAAGTGTTGCATAAAATGATTTTGTAGAGTGTTATATATTGTAGTAAAAATGAATGTCAGTAAATTATAAGTAGGATTACTATATGCTCTAGAAATAGAGGTTTAAAGCAGGGTAAAAGAAATAAAAACTGATACTATTAAGGATAACATAGAATGTGATGGTGAGGAGGAAAAGACCATGCTGAAATGAGTTTGGTTGAAAATAATTTAATATGGAGCTTTATATTTTCTCTTTTTAAAGGGCAATGTTTTAGAGCCTTCTTCAAAGAACTACGCTTTTGAGACTAACGCAGAGGAACTTTGAAGCAGAAGAGCAAAACTCCCTTGAAGGCAGGGAGCAAGAGGTCTAATTTGCTTTGGAGAAGCTGAAGGAACACAGTTCTTGCAGAGGTCTCCCCACTTCCCTTGATTTTTATCGTGATTTTTCACAGTCTGTGCAGAAGGTGACACTCCCTGGGGCATAATTTTCCAATCCCCATTGTCAGCACGAGGAGGTTAAATGCTGTCCCTGCTCAGGGAATGTTAATTTGTCAAAGATGGGAGCGTGGCCGCTCAGTTGTCCTGTGATAAGTGTGTCCTGGTGCCACATCCTGTGTGCCAGATCAGGCATTGAATTGTTCTGATTGTGCTTTTATAAACTCTTTTACAGCCTGTTGAATAATTGTTCCTCTCATTTACACAAGCACTGGACATTTACTTCTGGTGCTATATCCTGATTGCTGCTTCTTGGGCTGATAAATTCGAGGCAGGAGAAAACATTCACTTGTCCTCTCTAAGACCCATCCATGAGAACATCCATTTCTTCAGAGGCCGTTATGTTTTGTCAGATCTGAAAAAGGGGCATCTCCATGGTCCTGTGCCACCGAAGGCAGGGTGTAAGAGAATGAGGTTTATGGCTCAGAGCAGTGTTTCATCTGATTGCCCTTTTTTCAACTAGCTCTTTTGAGGGGTGGGGTGAAATGGTGGTGAGAGAGGGGTTCACGTCTCATTTTTTTGATCAGCCCGATGGGGCAAACTCAGTTTTAGGCATCTTTGTAAAATCCAGGTTCTGCTTGCCTTGTTAGATCTGTTTAGAAAAGCACAGAAGAAAAATGATGTTCTGCTGTTGTTCAGAGTCTCTAATTGGAATTAAATTTCTGTCAGTGAAGCACGGAGTCGGTATTAACAATTAAAGAAAAAGTTTGCTATTTAAGCTGCCTGTCATTCATGAACTTGACTGAATCTGCATTTAGTATAAGGGGTGTCACAGAGGGAAAGATTTCTTTTCTACTTAGGGAAAGTAAGTCTTGATTTCCTTTAACTATTATTTAAATTAGCTAGACCCTTCTGGCCAAATCCATCCCCGCTCTTGCTCTAACCAGTGCTTTCAAAAGATGAGTGAATGAATATGGTCCCTTGTCTTTATGAACTGTAGTTAAAAAACACTAGTTTTCTTTATAGAGAGAGTGCCTTTTGAAGCTATTCATGAATTGCTACTTTTTTTTTTCTTGAGTTATAGAAACTACTGCATTAATTCAGAAAATCAGAGCTTGCATCCATTTGTACCACCATTGCTGGTTTTGCTTGAGTTTAATACTTTCCTTGTCAGCCTTTTTTGTCTATTTTAATGTGAGTTTTGTTTTTTCTCTGCAGCAGCAAATACCCGGAACACCTAAATTGGGTTGGAATTGTACCATCTGTGATCTTCATATGTGTGGGACATGTGGCTGGTAAATCCATGCGTAACACGTTTCTGTTTTGCTGTGGCTGCAGATGGGACTTCCTTTTTGATGAGCAGTTGGTTTTCTCAAGGTGCTGTAGAATCCTAGCACTGCAGGGTGGACTTGGTGTCCTCCAAATATCAACCCTGACTCAAGGCAGCTTTCTTAAGATTCCTCCCCCCAACACACTTTTTAAAGAGAACTGAACAGCACAATGTTTGGGAATAACTTCCTAACATTTATCCCAGTAGCAGTCCAGTATCTACTATTTCACTGGTAAGAGAAAAATTGCAGATTATATTCCTAGAAGAGCTGGTGAATCTCTTTCTTTATGTGAGGCTAAAGGTCAGAAGCAAAATGGATTTTGTTGAACATGTCATGCATGTGTGGTAATAGTGGATAAATCTGAACTGTCCCTGAGGGTGCAGAGACTGGAACCAGAACTGCAGGAAAGGGAGGATGGTGGAGAGCAAACTCTGCAATAGACTCCTGACTATTTGGGGATTCTTTAGGATGTGTGCATTAGCTCAGAATTGTTTAGCTGAATTCATATTGGAAGACCATATTGAGCACTGGAGAGAAAAATAAACCAGGACCCAGTTGGATTAGCATATTGGTGTTCTAATATCCAGTTACCAAGACAAAAATTTGCAGTTGATAGAGCAATAGAAAATAAAAGTGTATTCCAGAAGCAAGACAGAAATCAGTGGTCTTCCTCCTGGAAAATACCTGGTACTAAACTGCAAATTTTCGCTGTTCATCGGGTTCAAAAGCAGAGGATAGATCCCTGCAGGTGACAGTGGATATCTGTAGAAAAAGGAACCACTTTATCATCCACTGAGAGAAATGTGAAGGGACCAGAACACTGAGATCACAGCCTGTATAATCAGCATCTTCAAAATAAGATACGAAGAATATCAATATGAAGAAATTATCAATATTTTAATAATACTATATCATCATATTGAATATACACATTCTTGGTCAGGGAAGGGAAGCTGCGAAGGTGAAAAGTACAAGCATCAATCCAAAGATCCTAATTTTGCATTTTAAAAGTGCCCGTTGATTTTTCAAGGGTTCTGTGGAATTTGACATCCAGTTTTATTAGGTTAGCACAATTATCCTGAAACCACTCACGGACATCGCTGACAAATGCGGCTCTTGGGAGTGTGATTGTGAGGAGACACTTAATGTTTCTAAAGTGTCTTCTTCAGTAGTACTTGAGCAATTGACATTGTGGAGTAATAAGACATCATCTCCAGACTATCAAGAATTAGCCAAGTAATTATTTTTTTGAGCTCTATTTCTCTACAAATATTTAGGGGCTTTTGTAGCGCAGTCACATTTTTGAGTGTAAGGAATATGCTGTGATTGTAACTGCTCAGCAACGGGTGTATTTATGTGGGATTTTTCCGGCAGATGTTGGAGCACTTTGCCAGGCAGATGTGATGTTTATCCGGCTGAAGTGCCAAGCTGGCCAGGAGCCCTGTGGCTGCAGCAGAACAGTTCTGAGCTCAAAATAATATACTCTTGCCTTTTGACAGGCCTTATTAGTTTGGGCTCTGTGCCACGCGCACCGTGGCTCTGCTCTGGAGCTGACTGGCGCCCAGCTGGCTGGGAGCGCGATGGGAGTTTACATCAAACACGATGTAGACTTATCCAGTATCTCTTTCTCTCCCCAGCAGCCTAATACAAATCCTAGTGAAGTCAAAGGAGTGATTCCTATTGACTTCATTAGTCTTTTGATCAGACCGTGATAGAAGGTGGCATTTTCCCCAGTACTAGATTATGCTACTACAAGGCATCACAAGTCTGAGTTTGGGATGAGAATTATCCGTACTGTGTCACACTTTTCTGATGTTTTCTTCCTTGCTATAATACTTAATCTTTTTCCTGTGACTACAGCAACTGCAATTTTATCCGTACTGTGTCACCCTTTTCTGATGTTTTTTTCCATGCTATAATACTTTATCTTTTTCCTGTGACTACAGCAACTGCAATTATCACCCCATTTTCAGTATTTCACCCATGACTAATCTGGTTTAACCTCCTTGCCTACCTATGGCTAATAAATTCTGAACGTGCAGCCAGATACATAGGAGAGGTGATCTCAAAGTTATTGAGTTGCTAAAACTAAAGAAAATAGACATCCAAGGCGCAGCCAGATTTTACCAAGTCTAACATAGGAGAGGTGATCTCAAAGTTTTTGAGCTGCTAAAACTAAAGAAAATAGACATCCAAGGTAGAGGTGAGAAAGAGAATATGTAAACTTAGTGCTTGTCAGTGAAGGAATAGTGGCAATAGGAGCTCAGATTCTTGTGATTAGAGCATCAACAAGAAGATATCATACAGAAAAAAAAGAACTGATGAGGATTTATTCTATGTGGAGTGAAGATACTCATACAGAAAAAAAAAGAAGAAGAACTGATGAGGATTTATTCTATGTGGAGTAATCAAAAAAAGATTAATTCAAAAAAAGGGAAACGCCATAATTTTTTGCCTTACCCAAAGACACTTAACTTTGCAAATTCTCAAGAGCTGGAGGCTGACTTTTACAGGACATTAACCTGGAGCTAGGGTGCTGTTTGAGCTTTTTGCCTTATTTAATACATTTTCTACAACATCTACATATTTTAATATGGCAGTAGTTCTGGTAACTTTAGTAGATATGGGGATAATGGAAAGTGTGATAGGATGGCAATCAATCAAAACCATTTCTATCATGTCCAAACTTCTAGAAGATTCACCCACTATTGTTCTATTCACGTTATTGTATGCTGTAGCTGATGAGGATATGATTATTTTGCTTTTCAGTGATTAATTTTGCAAATTTTATTGCTTAATAGAGAGTGTCCTGTGAAGTCTTGCTACAGCTTTCCAGTTATCTCAGCCTACCCCAAGTGTGAACTTGCAACCTGCGAGGGCTACCCCAGTACTAACCATGTGAGTCAACCAGTGCTCTGAATCAAGAGCCATGAGCACAGTGTGACATACTCTTGCCTGGAGTTAATGTTTATGGCCAGTTTTATAAGCTGCTGAAAAGCAGGACATATTGCTACACCCTGAAATATAATGGTGTCGGTGACAGCTGGTGTAATAAACTGCAGAGCCTCCTCCCAACCTTTTGGATTAAGTAATAAAAGAAAATGATTAAGAGGGCGATTCCATCATTTTTCTTTTGTTGAATAAAACCCTTTTTTTCCTTCCTGACTCTCTAACAGAGGCAACCATGAAAATGAATCATTTGGCTTCACCCAAAATGATGGATAATCCTGCTAGAAGAGCATGACAATGATAGACAGACATCTTCTGAAGGAAAAGGTAATAGAGAAGACTGACACTTTGATAGGCACCGTGATGAACAAGCCCTCAGGGACTGTGAGTTAATAGGTTAATAGAAGTGTTCTAGCTCTCTTGGCCCCTTCTATCTCTGTGCTTCTTTTTGAGTTCCTTTAGCATCAGAAGAAATAACATTTTGAACAGAAGACCGATACATTTCATAATGCGGCAATTTGCTTTTCTGTGTATTTCTCATCATTGTAGTGAAACACAGAATGAAACTACCTTTCTTAAGTGAGATGTAGTGAATGCCCACTCTGCTCAGCCTTATTAGAGCCTTTACTTTTTTCTCTTCCATCTCTTAGACATTGCTCGCAGGTAATATAATCTCCTAAGGATATTGCACATGTTGAGTTTAATCACCTGTGAAATATATTGTCAGAGTCCTGCTGAAGTTGATGGTGGGCCACATTCTGAGGTTGACTAAACCAGAAGATAGACCAAATAATTTCACTGACATCAACAAAATATGTGGCTCATTTCTTCGTCAGCTGCTAACAAAAATATTTCAACATTATGAAAATAAGAAGCTAAGATTTATCCAAATAATTTTTAGTCAGTTGTAGCTTTTCTTTTTTTCCTCATAATTTCTTTTACTTGTAAACCTGTAGTATTTTTTCCAATAACACAAAGTCACTGATGTATCCATGTGTATTTTATTTGTTGTAGGCACTGGTGATTCTTCTTATTAATGTCTGTTAAAAGATTATGATTTTAAAAGCCTCACCATCTTGGCTTAGCATTTAAGTGAACATACACTCTACTAGGTTTTTATGTCTTTTGCATTATGGAGTGTTTTGATTTGAACTCATATTTTCTTACCCATTTTTCAAAAGCAACTGTAAGAGTTGCTTTTGACAGGAAGAATTTGGTACACTGAGGTTGAAAATTTTATAGTAAAATTATTAATGTAAATCCAACTAACATGAAAAATAGTAATGCAAATAAATGAATAATGAGGTAAATAAATAAATGGGAGATCTATAATGTCTGTAAAGCATGTTTTACAACTAAAAGAAAGCAAGCTAATGTATTTCAGATTAAAAGAATGTGAAATCAC
This sequence comes from Calidris pugnax, assembly GCF_001431845.1. NCBI lineage: Eukaryota > Metazoa > Chordata > Aves > Charadriiformes > Scolopacidae > Calidris > Calidris pugnax. The sequence continues at coordinate 4,255,005 of NW_015090811.1, forward strand.
AGTTGGCAAAGTCTCTCTGAGGCTGTAATGAAAGGTCGTATCAATATACTTTGTGTCGTTAGTAGTAAGAGATAATGTGTGGTTCACTATACAGGATAGTGGAGGACAGACCAGCTCCCTGACAGGCTGTGTGAACTTGGACATATAAAATCCTTTTCTATACTTATCTTTTCCTTTACTTATTTATTTTTAATGCCCCCAGATGTGGATTGTCAATATGTTTCTGCCCACACACTCCACATTTCTGTGTAATCTTTAAAGGCATTAGTGTAATCCAAAGCAGCTTGGGGTGTGTATTTTGTAAACACATGACAAATGCATTTATTGATAGATTTCTAGTCTGGATTCAGGGTACAGTCACGTTAATATAAAATATCAAGTTTGTATAGAAAATAAGTATACTTGAATTTAATTAGTATAACTAAATTCTGTATTTGAATGGGAAAAAGTTTACCTCAGCTATTAGTTTTTATGTTGGCTTGCTTATTTAAAAAAAAAATCATTATGTGTATCTATTGCTTTCTCTTCATGTACAAGAGTATTTCTGATTTTCAATAGAACTTAACAGAGGTGTTGTGCCATTATTTAAAAGAACACATCGCTATTCCATCAATAATTTTAACACCAGAATTAGGGCAGATCAAGCTGGTTTACATCACCCTTGGGTATTGCTCGACTTTCTAGTGTATGACTGCAGGTAGTGAAGCAGGAGCATTGTGAAGCTATTTCATACTGTGGAATAAGATCCGTTAAGAATTACAAACCCCGTTACCATGCTGGCCTCCGACCTGACCCCTCTACACTGAGCAGCAGGTTCTAGGTATGTTAAAACTAAATCGAAACACTGTCAGGACAAAATTCTTCACATCACAAACCGTGTCTTTGTGTAGAGAATGTGAGGACACACTACAGACTAAAATGACTGCTAAATGGCTTCCTGGGAGTTATTTAGGTCCCAGACAAGGATTAAGAGCCCAGCAGATTGTGAAGTTCAGTCTGCTTTATTTCTTCACACAGAATGCTGCATATAGTTTTTAATCTGTGTTTGTGATGAATTAATCCCTAGTTACTGTGGATGGTACCACACTTACAGCCCCTGTTCCAGGGAGCTTACAGACTGCATCACATAGCACACCATAAACAGAGAGTACAACAAAGGGCCATACAGATAAATTGATTGGAAGAAGAAAATCCAGAACTAAACCTCATGGGTATCATACCTGCTTCGTTTACTGTCTAGCAATAAACTAGTTAATTCTGTCTTTCGTTGGTAGAACCTAGAAATGCTCATGTCAATGGGCTGTGCAAACTTGTATGATATTAGCTAGTGGTCTATTAAAAAGAATAGACATTTATCCTTCTGGAGCAAGTCACTCCATGTTTTTGTACCTTGGTTTTCCCATCCATAAAATATACGGAATGATTCCGAGTTGAGTTTCCTTTGTAAAATGCCTGGAAAATGTAGAGGAAGAGGGAGATGCTGTGGAGGGAGATGATGTGGTCCCCGTCTCGCTGGCAAAGGAGAAGAAATGGAGGGGGTGAAGCAGCTCTGCCATTTACTGCTGCCAGAAGACGTGGAGCTTAGCGGTACGTTTGGCTTTACGCAGATATTTGGGGCTGTGGTGAATTACCCACCTACGCTTCAAATACAGACTTACTTAGAGCTTATGCTTTTTGTGCTACGTTTATCCTAATAGGCTCATGCCTGGGACCTGTAGCTATAAAGACAATTCAAGTAATAATAGTACAAGTTGTAAATAGCTGCGTTTTTACAACACACTGGCATATGCGCAACCCATTGATACTTGAAAAGAAAATGCTTCTGAAATAAAACCCACTCCACCTTTAGTCCAGCACACTTCCCAGAGCACAGATTGTCCATTTCTTTCATTTATCATATGCGCTCAATGCCAATTTGTAGTTTACTGTTCTTTCCTACCGAAAAAGGCAGTTGACATTAAGCTATGTTCTAAAAGAATGGGCTGATCTGAACGTTAAATTAATACGTATGCATGCATGCACATATATCTCTATTCTAACTGCGAGGCAGGTATTTCAGATGTGTCAGAGGATTTTGTCATTTACGTATGAAAATTAATTCATAAATCTTTTTTGTATTTACAGCAGTCCTGACAGAATTTACCAAAAATGAGTTGCCTTACGGAACTATCAATGGATTAATAAAAAGAATCTGATCTAATATTCATGACACAGGAGACAAATGTAAACGGCCAGGCAACTTCATCTTTTTATTGTTAGAGAAATGTTGTTTTTTTCATAACTTTTCCTTGTAGATTTTGTTTTCTCATTTCATAACTGCTTTAACAAAAGAACTGTGCCATCAATTTTGCTATACTGCATTATTCATGTAGAAGTATACACACCGAATTCAATGCACAAAGGAAAGAAATACAAAAGAACACACTATATTATTATTCATATAAAAACAAGAAAGCTTTCAAGATCACTCTGTTGTGTGATATTTATGACCCAATAATATTCCTCAACTGTGCAGGTCTTAACGTCCAAACACATCTTGCTGCCCTGTTGCTCACTGGAAATCTTGGTATCTAATTGCTTATCCCAATTACCACGATGACTTGATTTTGCTCTTAGACCCAAGCAGCCAACAACTAATTTGGGGAAAGGATCATTCTCACACTCAGGGCTGTTGCCTAAACTGTGAGCTGCAACGGAAGTTATTAGCTTATTATAGAGGAATATGCAAATAAAATAATGCATTGCTAAGGGAGTGATTGTAATTATGCTGGACTCTCATGATTCTCTTTGAAAGCCATTTCTAGGTTGATGCTATTGGCTCTAGGCTGAACGTGGAAGGAAGGTTCCTCAGCTCAGCCCCAGAAGGACTCCTGTCTGAACCAAAGACTCTGCTCAGCTTCCTGCCCTGGTTTACCTGTCAGCCTGTTCTTTTCCTATTATTATTTGGTGCAAAATGGCATGGATGCAAGGTCAGTGGCTTTACTGCCCGTGGAATTCCTGCTCCAGAGCGCAGTGTTGCTGTTAGACTGGAAGAGATGCAATGTCAAGCTTTCCCAGTCATGGCTACCATATAGTGGTCTGCTCAGGTAGTGTTATCTTCCATTCAAAAGTAATTAGGGTCCTCAATATTGCAGGCATACCATTTACTTACTTTCTAATTTAGTACTACACTAAGGACAAATTACTTTGCAACAGAAAATGTCAATGGTTTCATAGCAACCAGAAGTACCTGAGAGCTTTCCTTTCATGTTAAATCCCATCATAAGAGCTTTGAGCCTGGTGCTTCCTGCCTCGTGTAGGTACCAGGGACTGGCTGCTGCATCCAAGCAGGTTTCTGAAATCTATTTATTATTATTGTGCTTGCTAGAACCAGAATTATTCTGCCGACTAATTCTGTCAAAAGTTGGGTGGTTTATTTTAATTAATTTCAACAGTTGCTTGTATAAGACAGAAGGCTGTTTTAAGTGGGTTTTATCATCAGATCTTTTCTTTTGTGTAATGGTTTGATTTCATGCTCAGAAACTGTGAAATGAGAAGTTACTGAAAAAAAATCAGTCAATATTAACTCCCTTCCAACTGCGTTCTTACAGAAACCAAATGGTAACCAATACCACAGTCTGATCCGACAAATACAATTTGAAATGCAAATTAAAACATGTAATTATTGCTTTTTTTATAGTTGTTGGAGGTATCGCACCCTATCGATGTCTCTTTTTTTACCATAAACTGAACAAAGCCTAACTGCATTGTTTTTAATCCAGGGGTCTCCTGGGGAAAAAGCAAGCTCCTGTGTGATCAGCCTGAACTCGGGGCTGCTCAGGGGTTGAAGAAGAGGAGAGCAGAAAGAGGTGGGAACCCATCGCGCTGTGAGCCAACGGTAGGCAATTCCTTTTGCTGGTACAGTACCTGGGAAGTACCATGATACAAGGTTATATTTCCCTTGGCTTTTGCCTAAAGACAAACATTAATTGCCAGTGGTTTCTCCATCTTGATAGTTCAGAGCCACGGTCCCCCAGCTGCTGAGTGCAGGTTACTCAGCGTTGATGGGTCCAGCACTATGTGAATATGTGTTTTATTCCCCAGAAATATGAATGTGTGCAGGAGAGCTCTTCCCTGAGCAAGTGCAGAAGCTCATCTCAGCATTTGAATGCTCTCTGTGGCTGTGCAAACAAAAACAAAAGCACTCGAATACTCTGTGGCTGTGCAAACAAAAACAAAAGCATAGGAGCTTGCTGAGGCTTTGCACTGGTGTTTTTGAAATACTTTTTTCTCAGTACTTAATAGAAATTAACTGTTTTGTTCAGATTTTATTGACCGAACCCCTATAAGCTGTTATAGTGCTTAGGCACTTTTGGGGTCAATTTAATGAAGAAAAAAAGGGGGGGGGAAATAAAAAAAGGGACTTGCTGACATAGTCTACTTATGTTTTCACTTCTTTTGTCAAAGGAGACACATGGCCTCAATACACAAATCAGAACACAAAATAAGGAATTTGTCTTTGTTAGGCTTTGTATGTGGACAGAAATAAGCTTCCACTGATGTGGGATTTGGTAAAATTAGAAATGTCCACTGGGGAAAGCTGTTATTGGGTTTCATGAGAAAAGATTGATTTCAAAAAGCTCAGACTGTCATATGAACAATCACTAAAATCAGTATTTTTACACAGCAAAGGCATAAAAAGTCCAATGACAGAGTGAGTCACAGTTTCATGGAAACAAGTTTCCAGAGCACCCTGAGAGGAATGAGAGAGTTGCCCTGGGGTTGGCATGGTGATGATCCTTACTTTTACTGTACACCTCAACAAATGAACAAATTACATTTGCACATTACTTGACATTGCCAGAGCTTCTGGTGCCTTTTTAGCCATCTTTTTTCAGTATTTTTTTAACATGATTTTATTATCTGAAAGGGTATATTTCATACTGTATCTATGCTATAACATGATTGTATTATCCAAAAGGGTATATTTCATACTGTATCTATGCTATTGCTTAAACTTCCTTTTTCTCACCTTCAGCCTCTCCCAGTTGTTACTGTCTCATAAAAGATACTTGGGCTATGCTCATGTAATTTTGGTGTATTTGGATGTGAAGAAAATGATTTTCACCAGATAAAACATCTCACAGCAGCAGCCTGTTTTGAATACAGCCTGAAGTGATACCGAATTTTATGGTTTTGTTCTGCTGGTTTTTTTGTTTGTTTATTTAATCTGAGTCAGATTTGGAGAGATGCTAGATTTGGCCCAGTTTGCTTTCACTCAAATGATTATATTATTAGCCCTGATAGGAATAAAATCAAGCATTGAAGTATTTGACTGGCAACTGTCCTTAGCTATAAGTGCAGTTCAAGGTTACAAAAATAATCTAAGGATCTTTTAAACTTATAAGTGACCTGTTTGCATGTCACACATCACTATTTTTTTATAGCCTCAGAATTGATATTGTGGACTGTGACTGATAATCCATAGGAAATACATATAGATATTTAAGATTTCTAACAGACTGAAGCATGAACTAAAGCTGATTTTTGTAAGAACAATAAATCCACAGAAATCAAAGAAACATGGCTCATGGCACAGATAGAGACCACAGATATTTGAGATTTCTAACAGACTGAAGCATGGAAGTTGCAGAACTAAAGCTGATTTTTGTAAGAACAATAAATCCACAGAAATCAAAGAAACATGGCTCATGGCACAGATAGAGACCAATATAACAAACCAATAAGCAGAAGGATGCTCTAGGAAGAAGGTGATTATGAACAATGAAGGAAAACTGCTAATACAAATTCATAAGAAGGAGAACAAGAGAATGTAAGTATGAAAATTAACGTGAATATCGGTACTTTTGCAGAAAAAAATAATTCCCTCAGGCTGTTGTCCATCTGGTGCCCAATTTGTGTCATACAAACCAAAGTCATCTTAACAAAAGGGTAAGCATATTCATAGCTAACAAGGTTTGTAACCTGCATTGTTTTTTGTGTTTATATGATGTTTATTTAATTGGCTGTATTCCATTACAATTAAGCTATGCTTTCATAAGCTTCTGAATTTGTTCCACTTCTATCAATTCCCTACCTTTTCTTCTAGTAATTTTATATTTTAACCATTTATGGTGACTAGCAATAGGAAAAGCTGAACTGTTCATGTTTTTAATTCGGCTTAGTAAATGATTAATTGATTGTCAGTACTGTGGTCACCCTCAAAGTCTATACTAGGCTGTTGGGGAGCAGCATATTTATTTAGTCATCTGTTCAACACTTGGCATATTAGAAAGGTACCGTTTTGCCATAATAGAAAATGAAATACTCATTTCTGTAGTAAGTTATACGTTAAAGTAGTCTTTTTGCTCCTCACTTTGTAGACCTTTCCAACATATGATTTGTTGGAAATATCTGCATGCTTTTTATGTAAGAAGCCAGGGCTTTTTTCCAGTACTATGGGAAAAAAAAAATGTAATGTGTGGGTTGCTTATACAGCTCACTCTCCCAGTTAGCCTTTTGGACTCTAAACCTGACCTATAATTTTTGCTTCCTTCAGTACGTTTGCTTGCATTTAATGCCTCATCTCTTTCCCTCATGCTTTCAATGGCAAAATTTGCTCAGTTTTCATTATGGTAAAGATTCTACTAAAGTTCTGGATAGAAGCAGAATTTAAAGTAGTATGGTGATTTTAAAGTCTCTATTACAGATGAATGGTAGAATATTTGGAACATTGGCGCTATCTGTGCTTCAGAAAAAAAAACAAACAACCTGAGATATATAAAAAGTGAGGTACAAGAAGATTTTTGAGGGCAGAGAAAATGCATTCCAGTGGGAGATTTCTGTTGAGCTTATAAAAAAGAAAGTTAAGCCTGTATAAACACCTTTCTGCGCAGAAAATATGAAATACTACAGTGTTCCAAAGAAACATATAACAAGAACCAGTAGCTGGGAGCTACAGCAAGGCAATTTCAAATTAGAAATAAAGCATATGCCGTTGTTTTTTTTTTTCTCTCTGTTTCACAGAGATGGTAATTAAACTTCGGGACAGGCTACATTGCAGTAGAAAATGGTGGACGTCATCTCTGGGGGCTTTCAGATACAGTCAATCTACTTTCTGAAAGTTATTTTTTGGCTGAACACAAGTTATGGGGGCTGAATATCAGAGGTAATTGGATGGAATGTAAGTATCTGTGAAACAAAAACTCAGTGTAGATGAACTAATCTCTTCTCCTGACCTTAAATGTATGAAAATATAGATTACGTTACTGGAATGTGTTTGTTTCCTATACCTAATTGGTTTTCTTTCAGGGCTCAAAAAATTTTTAGTCGCTGCACTGCTTGCATCACTAACCTTTAAGAATTCAAAACAATGTTCTTTACTGCTTGCTGAATTGTCACATACTATATGTCTCTAAATCCATCTGAATGTGCAATTTCCAATTCCTGATTAGCACCAGGAGCCCAGTCAAGGATGACAGAACAGCATCCAATTTTGTTGATCTGTATTACAATTACAACAGTCAAAAGCTGCATAAGTGCCATCCTCCAGCTTAAATCTCTTGAGGGAAGACTGCTTGAAAATACGCTATCTGGCAGGGATTATTGATGGAAATGGGGTGATTGCCAGAAAGTTTTAGAAAGAAAATCTTCCTAGGATGCATTATGGCACAAAGGTGTGATCCACAAAGAATGGGCTGTCTGTAGTGTGAATCTCCGTGGATGGATTCCCCACAAAGCACTGGGTAGAAGGTGCCACCAGGTAGTTGCAATAGCTCCACTCCTGGAGCAAGGTGCTTCCTTGGTTCCAAGGGCACTGTGCATATTTGCACAGAGATTGTATTGTATGTATGACAGGGAGAGAGCTCAGGAGAATTGGTGGGGTTGGGTTAAGCCATACACTATACATGTCCAAAATGCTCTGTCAAGGAATTTAGAGCTTATTTTTGGAGAGGAGTGTCAGCTACTGTTGCATCACTGATTTAGTACAAAAATGTGTGCATCTACTCTGCCCTCATCCCCACTTTTCCTTGTTATGCCTTGTATTCATCTTCCTCAGCTCTTACTACCACAGTGCAAGTGATTCCACTCTTTCAAGCACTTTTTGTTTTGATTCACTTTGTCTCATTGAGTATTTATCTTCTTCCTGTTTCGGATCGCTGTCCTTTCTCCCTGAAGATATACTCATTCAGTATTTTTTTTCAGATTTTATTAATACCAGGTTGGGAGAAAAATATAATAAATAACTGTGGCTGTTAACTGTTCACTGGAATAAATTGTTAAAGATTTTGAAGAAAATTATGCTGTCTTCTAAACTATGGTCTTTGTAAAGAAATTAAGTATACCAGGATGAAACTTTCCTGTCTAAACTATTCTGACAGGTTGAGAATGAAAGGCTTTTGTTACGCCAGACTTGAACACAGGCAGATGGTTGACAATTGGCTTTTCCCAGCTCCTGTCTATCTGTAAAGACCTTTTCAGGGTCAACATTGCTATCAGCCCTATGTCTGTGCTCTCATTGCTTCCCATCTAGATTTTGCTGCAGCCAGGAGTGATTTCCTGCAGAAAAGCCAGCAGTGCTTTTACTTCCCCCCAAAAAAATCCCTTTGGAAGGCAGAGTTGTAAAAAAAAAAAAAAACCAACAACAACAAAAAAAATCAACTGATCAGTCCTTGATGATCTAAACCTTCAAGCTCAACCCAATCCATCCAGCTGGTGGGACGCCTGAGGTTCAGTCCAAGAGTCACAGTGCCATCAGGTCCCAATTGGCACATTTGAATCTGAGGGTAGATAGTCCATCTGAGAGTGCAATTAGTTTTTTAAATTCTTCATGAATTTGAATCCTGGCTTGTATATCTTGTAAATTGAGTGGATTATCTCCTCTTTCCACCACATCCTATTATATAGGTACTTCTTGGGTAAGAAATTGTCTCTATTAGCATTTCTGTCATGCAGAACAAGCGTTCTGTCAGTCTTGGCAGCTCCTTTTTACTACAGGTCTCAAATGTGAATTGAATTTTATATAAATTTCATGCTGCGACTTAAATTGCCTCCCTTGAAGAATGACTACCTGTAACGCTCCTTTTAGTGGAGAGTCCTCAAAGAATCCCAACTATGGGACTCAGTAGTGGAGTTAAAAATCAAGAAGCAGCTTTTAGGTGAAAGAACATTTTATCGAAAGCATTTTGTCACAGTAATTTCAGCTGTTCCCTTCTTAAGGAGGAAGGCTAGCTATGATTTTTGAAAGTAACGGGTATTTCTGATGTTCTACATTCCTAAATATCCATTCCCAGGTGTGAAAGTTGGCACTAAGTCGTTGGATCATTCTGCTTTTGAAATCTTCAGAATATCCTTCACAAGTAAGGGCAGATAATTTTGGAAATCCAAGCAGCAACACATATGGTGCACCAGCTGTATTTCCTATACATCCTGTCCCTGTAGAAGACATGGGAGAAGCTTGGGGAAATTTTTCATTGATTTTTAGTACTGTCCAGGATTTCATCCGCAGGGGACCAGTGGTACCTCACAACAGATACCCATTAATAGTTTTGTTCCCAGGAACTCCTCTTTGGAAAACAAACAACAACAAAAAAAACCCCCACCAATGAAAAAGTTCTCAATCAAAGGACAATAACTTCTCTCTCCTCCTTCCTGTAGAGGAAGAGTTATGCATAAGAAAAAGTTGTGGTAGGAGCATTTTGTCAAACACGTTTAAGAAGAGCTTTTATCATGTTTACCAGTTCAGCATCCAGTGCAGAGCTGCAATCATGCTCCCTGTTAAAGAGAATTAAGTTAATTCATTTTCATGTTGTGACCTGCAACAGTTTAATTTACCTTATACTATTCTGCTTGTTAATACAGGCTGGACAAAAACATGATAACTTCAGGTTATGTTAAGTGTCTGATTTGTGATGCAGTCTACCTCTGCAATGACTGCACTGTTCAAATTAATTAATACCAGATCATTATCTTTAGATGGCAGGCAGATGTTGAGGTTATGGTGTTTGTGAACCCTGAGCGCATTTTTTTTTTCTATGCAGATCATGAGCAGTTGCTATATAAATTGAGGATCCAAGGTCTAGGCCTTCTGGCAGTCAATTGGTTTTGTAATTATCTTAGTAATAGTTCTCAATTATTATTCAGTAAAGGTCATCTTTCCTCTGCTAATGGGTCATGGCACCCTCTAGGGATCCATAGATGGGCCAGTTCTCATTTTTCTCATGTAAATGACTTGCCATCTGTGTGCCATGCAGGTTCATCTAAGGCAGTTCTGAAAACACTGATTATCAGTATCAAAGTTGCAGGTCCTGACAAGATCATAGAATTTAAATATTTTAAAAGATGGGCTTTGTTTCCTAAAATTATTAAGACTCTTTGTTAAGTGGTGTGGTCAGCTTAGTGGCAATTCTCTTGAAGTAATGCAATGATTAGAAATCCAAAGGTTTTTTTTATTATTATTTTAACCATATTGTATGTATTCTTCCTGTTTATCGCTATCATATATCTTCATTTTAATTCACAAATTATTATGTTTTGAACACATATTGGGAATGTTTTTCCATTGAAATTAGCTGCAATCTGCAACGTTGACATTCAGACAGATTACTGATGTACATGGCAAAATTCCCAACCTTTGGAATGTTTAATATTTCTAAGCCCTTTATTTTAAATAATATTTCAGGCTTTTAGTGTGTGTCTTATCCTAGTCAATAGAACTCCTCTATATGTTCCTTCTGTTGTGATAATATTTTGGTTTATCATAGATACAGTTAAAATGCAAGATCTTCACTGTTACCAGGAAAACTATATTTTTTTCCCCCAAAGGAGTAGTGATCATATATTGCAGACTATTTCTCTAGAAAAATACAGACTTAGACTTTAATAGAAGCCGTGCTGCAATAGAAGGTGGTTATGCTGAATTTTCCTGCTGTGAAAGTCATCGTGTGTGTCCTTCTGGTTAGCTGCTCCCACAGTCTGATAATTTTGTGTTTCCGTTGATAGCACAAACTCAAACCAGCTCAGAATCAACAAGCTTAAAAGATGCTCGTGTCTAGATCAGGTGCGGTGGGACGCGTGAGGCTGTGGACATGCACATCTCCAGCCACAGCATTGTTAAATCCAGCCCTGGATTTACCTAAACTACAGCTCTGGAGTCCTCAGCACAGGAAGGACATGGACCTGTTGGAAGAGGTCCAGTGGAGGACCACAAAAATGATCAGAGGGCTGGAGTCTCCTATGAAGTCAGGCTGAGAGAGTTGGAGTTGTTCAACCAGGAGAAGAGAAGCCTCCAGGGAGACCTTAGAGCCCCTTCCAGTACCTGAAGGGGGCCTACATGAGAGATGGGAAGGGTCTCTTTTATCAGGGAGTGTAGCACTAGAACAAGGGGTAATGGTTTTAAACTAAAAGAGGGGAGATTTGGATTAGATATTAGGAAGAAATTCTTTCCTGTGAGGGTGGTGAGACACTGGAAGAGGTTGCCCAGAGAAGAACTCCCTGGGAGAACTCCCTCCTGCCTTTAGTTCTGCCCTGTTGTATTTTTTTCCTGCCGTGCAATTGCCTGAGGGAAGTTGGATTCCTGGCCAAAGTTATTAGACTTGCACAAAACTTCTTTATTCCTCTCACTACATCATGTTTACATTGCAGGCTGTGCTAACAATGAATAAAATGAAAAAGTTAACAAAACTGATAAAGTCATCATTTGCTCCTACTCTATTGTAATAGCCATGATGTAATTGGCGCTGTTTCATATAAAATTACCATATAAATTGCGCCTTCCAAAGCTGCAACAGAAACAGCAACAGTATTTACAATAAATGGCAAAGCCCTGTTAATTATTGATAGCCTAATAAACACACCATTATAATTCATTCTTATTATTCATTATTAATAATAACTCTTATTTTGTATTCATTGTGTAAGGATCAATTGTGATTAACTGTTCTAAAAATGAATGGTCCATATGAGCGTTTCTATTTTTAGGGCCTTTTTTCCACTGAAGGAATGACTTTCTATATTAAAATGGTCTGTGCAGTCAACAGGACAAGCCATGAGTAGATCTAAAAAACCAGTCCAGTGTCTCCTTACCATGGTGTCCGTAAAAAGCTATTACAAGCTCTATCAGAGTCAATTAAGGATATTGTTTCTTTGGAGGCCATTACTTGCCCCTAAGGTAGTTGGTTTATCAAGCTCTAGCACCTCAATGACTTTCTTGTAGTGGAGGGCTCAAAACACAGCAGTGGAGGTGGGGCCTCACCAGTGCCGAGTACAGGGGGACAATCACATCCCTTGTCCTGCTGGCCACACTCTTCCTGATACAAGCCAGGATGCTATTGGCAGCCTTGGCCACCTGGGCAAGCTGCAATTTACCTTCAATAGTAAAGAAGTTTTGCTTAGCAATGTCCAGTTAAAAATAAACTCAGGCCAAAATTCATTGAGGCATCATCATAAATCTTAGTGGCTTTAAACCTTAAGTTTGCTGGTGAAGGAGGAGGAATTCCAGGAGCTACAATAACAATGGTTCCTGGTGTGGATCTGCGGAGTGATTGTTGGGTGTGGGGCAAAGCTCCAGAAACAATAAATGAATTGATCTTATAATACTTCGTACACAGAGTCAACCAGCCCGGTCTTTCTAGACTGCATTGCTAGAGTCATGACATTTGCCATGTGGAGATAGTAGTGTCACTGCTGGCTGTAGGAAGAACAGGACCAGAAGTATAGACAGCCAGCACTATAGATAGTATTTTCCGTTTCCACCACATTTTATGTTTTCAGACCTCTGTTCCATGCTTGACTTGACATAATTTTCAGTGACAACAACAACAGAGAACGCCGATTTCTTACAATGCAGACCTAATGCCTGCTTTCTTTATTTCAGCTTTAAAGCTTCTGACCAGACTTTGGCTCATTTATTTGCTTTTTCCCTTGTTTCAGGTGTTACCTGCTGCAATTTCCACCTGTTATGGAAGGCACTGAGACTATCGGTGCCCACCAGTGCATGAGGAACGTGCCCCTACACGTGCCACACACCTTGGAAGTGCCCTGAAGCTTCCACAGTGACCTTGGTTGAACAGAGGACAAAGGTATGATCACTGTCTGCCAAGGTGAGACCTTTCTTCAGATGTGACTGTGTTTCAGACTGCTTTATTATGTGGAGTTGACAGTACACTGTCCACAGGCAGCATCCTTGAGGTATCCAGAGTTCCTTGGCTCAGAGTAATTTCTGCTTATGCACTTTTTGTTTGTCGAGGGTTCTCCAGTGTCTTTCCCCAATTGCCCCCTTCAGAACTTAAAGTATCTGCTGTTCTCTGTATTTTTCCATGACGTGCCAGTTCCCACCAGCTGTGGTTTTCCAAATACAGTAATGCACTATAGAGCAGCCAACTGACTTGTAAAAAAGATAGGAGTTTGTGTGCCAGGGAGAATTTAGCATAATGATTAAACTGCAAATATAAAACACAATTTCAAAGAAGGAAAGGAAGAAATTCAACATGTATATAAATATAATATAGATAAATATTTTGATATTTTAGAAGCTCAAGCTTCATTTTTTCAAATAATATCTTACTCTGCTGTGTATATGGCATCTAAGACATACTAAACATTTTTAAGCAGATAAGTAATGATTCATTTAGTCTATGGACACAAAGTAGTACATAAACCACGTAGTTCAATAAATGCTTTGTTTCCAGCACGTTACGCTGTGATACATCTGGAATAATTCCAAAAAGTAATTTAAAGGCAAGTCCTGGCAGGAGAATGAAGATGCAAGAGTCGTCTGAGTGACTCATGGCACCTCCATCAGGAGGAGCCCAGACAGCACCATGGTGGCTCCGATGCTGCAGTGCAGAGCAGAGTTGGGGTCAACACCATGTATGTGCCTCATGGTTCACACCTTTGGGCAAGTAGTGGGAGGCCATCCCGAAGTGTCACTTCTTAACCACCTTTTCCATCACCCGGGGGAGGTGTCTGCCATGCTTGGTTGCACAAGTCGCACCTTCCTATTGAAGCGTTGACACATCGTAAATAAGAACAGGATTTGATCTCTCTTTAACTGCTCAGTAGCCCTTTCGGTGGAGTTGTTAGACAGTTCTCCCAGCTGCCTCATGAGGTAATTAACTATTGATCTTGCCCCTTTTACAGATGATGAAAATGCTCATGCTGTGCTTTAAGAAATGATCACCTTAACACAGTCTGTTATTTTTCCTGATCAAGTGAGCAAAATGCACAAGCTGGAAAAATATCTTCTTAATCTAGTTTTATCACATAAAATTCTAAGTGAACAGCCTGAGAGTTTACTCTTGGTCAGGGTTCATGATCAGAAACATCTATCAGGGCAAGGTTTCTTTCTGTCATCTAAAACCCTGTGGTAGACTGAGGACATGCTCTATAAACCATCTGATCACCCCTGGCCTTTGGCTGGTACATAGATGTGTAAATAAACCACCTTACCATTGTCACATACCCAGACTCCACGTCTTTCATTTCTCCTTCATCAAGAGACTTACTGGACAATAATAATAATCACTTCTTAATGAATAGTAGTTTACTTTCAAGGCATTTAAGCACATATTCCAATTGATATAATTTCTAATTCATTTATCTTGAATTAACCCTTGTGAAGTCTTTCTAGGGAAAAAAAAAAGCACTCTAGAAATACTGTCTAGGAGTGAAACTGTGGCCATCTACTATTATTAAAAATAGTGTGTGAAAACATTATGCTATTTTAAATTAATTTTCTAAATGTCAATGGTATAACGAAGACAACTTAGAAGTCGCTATTATTTTACACACTTTTATTATGTAGCCCAACTGAAGAGCAATATTGCGCTTAAAAACAAACAAGCAAGTGAAAAATGAAGGATTTTGATCACACAGAAATCAGTTTTACCATGTGCTGTAAATATTACCAAGGCAGCAGCATGCCTACTTCTCAGAAGCTGGATAATGAACAAAACGAAGCGAGGAATATCATGAATCAGAATTCGCTGTGAATGCAAATTATTCAGTATATTTAGTCCTTTCTCTATTTTGTTTTTAAGTAAGGAAATATACATATTTTGATCACTTTGCTGGAACCTCAAAACATGGCAATACAGCAACGTGAAAAGCTACAGCAAACGCCTGCTGGAAAGTGTCTTTGTTGCTGGGGCAACTGCAAGAGCTTTCGCGATTTTTTTCAACTAACATTTGCAGTATTTCCCACCTTGTGCAGGAAATGGTGCCTGTTTGCATAAACATATATTTAAGGCTTAAAAAAAGCCAACTTTGAAGTTAGTCCAATTGTTAGTGTTTAGAGAGGAACTAGGGTGTCACAAAAGTGCCTGGCAAATCTGCCATTGGATTTAGAGAGACAAGAGTTAACCTTTTCCTGCCGTTGGGGCTGATAAAGACAGTTCTGCTGCAGTCTGCTCCTTTCCCATCCTCCACATTTTCTTTCGTGTATGGTATAATTATCACTTTCATTATCATAACTCCTGCATTTAAGTATTACACTTACCTGAAGGCAACCTGGAAGATTTTATATTTGCAAAACCTGTTTCATTCTTCCGTGATAAAAGTAGGGTGGCACCAAGCAAATATCAAATCATCTGATGTTTAGAAGATGAACGATGAAAAGTGTGATATACTTTTGTAGATAAATGAAGGCTGATAAATAAATGGAGACAACTAAACTAGTTAAGCCCAACACACAATTATTTGACAATTTAATGACTAGCTATTCAATCAATATTTGCTTACTTGACAGATTAAACAATAAGTTAAATTAGTCTTCATCGCATGGGAATGCCAGAAAGGTCTTTCTTTAACTTTACTTTTTGGTTTAAGGCCTTCAAATAGGCAGATTTTGATAATCTAGGAAAGTAGAACTGTGCAATTTGTTGAACACCTTGGGAAAAATAACAGCACCAAGGAAGTTATATTTTAGGTTTGTACCATAGAGACGGGTTCAATAACCAGGTCAGCTTTCCTAGGAGAGAGGAAAGCAAATAAACCCATCCTCCCACCTGAATTTAATTTAATGCAGATGAATGAAACATCAGTAGGCTTTTGGACATAAGTGAATACAGAAATGAATAAAAGACAGTTATTTTTGCTGTGAGATAATTTTATTTTTTTTTATTTTACATTTGTAAGATTTGAAGTCTTCCTGAAAAAGTGGAACTCAAATATAGGTCTTTGTTTGCAAAATGATGTTTTTCTTTTATATGAGCGTAGGAAACTTGGGCATATCATATTTTTATTGCATTTGAAATTACAAAAAAAAATATCTGTAACTTTATGTGCTGTATTACTGTGCCATATAGGAGTTTAATAGCCATCTGAGAAGGTCATTGTGTAGGACTCAGGTATAGTTGTTATGAATTTTACGTTGTGGGGCACTGAGTATGAAAACAGCAAAAAAACAACCCTCAAAATACTTATCTAACCCTATATAGTCCTAATGAGCTCATCCACTGCCCCGAGCCTTTCTAGGAAGGCAGGGACACACAGTGCTCACCACATAGAGTGGGCTGTACTCACTGCAGGTGCTTCATAACACCGACAAATGACCTCGGGGACTTACTCAACCAAGAGCGTGAATGATACCAGAGCTAACGTGTACTTTCTAACTCTGTATTTTCTTTGCTTTTAATAGTGTAGCCGATGTGAAAAAAATCAATGCAGGTTTTTTAAAACTTCCCAATAAACAGAAAACATTGTTTGAAGCCACGGAAGCTGCATATCCACCGGCACGGCAACTAATGCGCTTTGCTTTTCCAGTCTTGCCCTGAAAGTATCTTTAGAGGTTCGTATATAAAATGCAAGTACGTAACCTGCTGTAAAAAGCTACAGTAGTGCCTTTGGCAAGTTTCCCTGGCCTGCAGAGGATAATTACGTGTGGAACACAAATACAGCTCCGAACTGGACCTGATTAGATGTCCAGCTATTTCCCATACAACTGCCATGAGATCTATCCATCCGAATAAGAGTAACTGTGATATCTTCATGTGGAATTTTGAGTTTAAGGGCTCGCTTTGGCAAAGAAAAAAAAAAATCTAAAGGGAGAAGATACTTTTCCCATCAATTACAAAAAGGATTTAGATATGTATAGAGAACTGTCAGGCCCCACTTCCAGTCTGGTGTCATCCTCCAAGTGAGTAGCAGCTGGAGATGGGGGCGAGCCAGGAGGGTTGGTTCTGGATGGAAATGTGTCTACAGCAAAGGCCAGCTTGGAAATCGAGCTCGGTGTTTTAGCCAAATACCAGGCAGAAACGGTCACAGCTCAAATGTTACATTTAGCAAAATGTACTTTGGCCTTGGTTATTCATCATAGCTAACCACAATCGCCTGCTTAGGAAGGCAGGACTTTGAAAATTTGTTCTTTATAGGTAAAACTGTGAATGTTCCTGTGTGGTTCCCATGAATGCCATGATTCCTGTGAGTACCATATATAAGGAGAAAAAAGAGACACTTGCATTTTCAAGAAGTTTCCATAATGTTTTAAGATAATTTTGTGATTGGGCATTTTTAAGCCAAATTAATATATTTTTTTAAACTTTTTAAAAAGCATTTAATTCCAATGCCTTTAATGGAAGGATGGGATTTATGCTATTAGATCACACCTATTGGTCTGTCCAGACCAAATGGTCTGTGGTCATGGCTAATATTTGAGCTAGTCAGAAATGTTTAGCAGAAATAGCTTGTACTAGAAGAATCACGATGTTCCCAAATTATTTATGGAAATACATGAGTTACGATATAAAACTTTTAAACCTGCTAGATTGCTGATGTCCAGGATGGACTTTGCTGAGGAATTTAAAAGAGAAGATTATGGAGGAGAGAGAAAAGAGATCCAAGAATTAGTGAACTCAGATGTGAAGGAATGAGATTCAAGTATCATTTATTCAGACAGAGTTTTGACACATATGCAGGAAAAGAAAATATAATTATACATTACAAAAATTACTGGATAAGAAAATGAGCAATTTGATACAGATTTGCTGTGTAAAATTTGAGGTGCAATATTTGTAGTTAAACATTTATATAAATGAAAGCTGTGTGTATATTTCTGTACAAATGATGAAGGTGACCCTGATTTAAGTCATTCAATAAAAGAACATTTAAATATGTAAATCAGAGATGAATTCAGTTTAGGGAGGGTTATCAAAAATGTCTGTTATCTTTGAACATGAACATATGCTCACTATGCTAATTCTGTAGGCTCCTTAGATCAAATGCTGGCGTATTTCAGTGTTTTGCATCACTTAAAATTTTAACTTCAGATTCCATCCCCAGTTTTCCTTTTTTGTATGCTTTTTTTTTTCCCTATTACCAAATGCCAAATTATGAAGGGCCATCTGAAGTGAAAAAATCTTACTGTATTTCTCTGTTAGGCTTTAGATGTTGCATCTTGCTGTTTCCTGACCTGAGAACTGTCCAGAAGAATACGAGACCAGAACTTGGCCACTCCGTAAACTTGTAAGTAGATGTATTGTACTACAGTGGATAAACCTTCTTTAATTTTTCCTTAAAAATGCATGCCTTAAAAATGTTCAAGATAAGAGCACCCCAAATTTTTTAATGCATTGGTGCCCAGAGGTTTTTGATGGCTATTTGTATTTGAAGACGAGTCAGTCATTGTTTTAAGAGATGGTATTTGTCACAAAAGAAAATGTGATTTCACAGATGGAAAAAAATTCCTCAGTTCCTGGTTGTACAAGAAACTTTACTGCAGGTTTCTTCCCCATAACTTACAGAAATAGCCTGTATGGTACAATGACAGGATGAAGCTTGACTGCTGTTTTATAAATCTCATTACCATTTGTTTTTTTTTTCCTTTAAGATGGAGATGATAGCATGGCAAGCAGTTTCTGTTTTCATTTCTTACACAATCCACAGAACACTTCTGTATTAGTTTAAGCACTTGCATCTCTGTCTTTTGTGCCCCCCAAGAGCTCTTTCATTAAGGTGTAAATATGTTCCTAAAATAATGGAAGTGCCATTATCAGCCCTTTATTCATTTAGGTGCCCAGGAAGGGAACTGAAAAGGCATTTAGCTAAAAGCATACTTTTAGTATAAAAAGATAACATTAACATAAGAATCTCTGCAGATCATTAGTCTGATTATTCTCTAATGTATACTCCCTTGAGTTTTGTTTGCCAGAATACAGTGTGAGATAAATGGCAGGCACATCCCTGAACAGACACTAGAAGTTCTCATTCATTGCTCACCTCTATCTCTCAGGCTGGGCTGCTCCAGCAGAGTATTCACATCCTTATCTCCAAGCTGACGAATAGCCCCCCTGCCTGTATCCTCTATGAATGAATCCCTCTGGAAAAGAACAGGTCACTTAGGACTAAATGGATATTGTAAGACTTCTGACTTATATTTGACGAATAAAAACCCCAGGAGACCCTAAACGTTGTAGCATGAATCTCCAAATTCTTTATTTTCTACAGAGGAGGCAGTTGCTTTGTTTTACATTGTCCACATTAAGTTCCCACATGGCTCCCTCTGGAATGATGCGAGCACTGTATATCGTGGTAAAAAGCCTGAAGTACCGTTGCAAAAAGATGTCAAAATATTTCACTTACGAAAAGATGTTCTGATTTTTGATTCTTTTTGAGATGACAGTATTTTGACATTTTGGAAGAAAAGATTTAAAATATTTGCTCTCCAAATGAAATGAGTAACCCCTATAGGGATTTCAGGTGTGTGAGTATCTGTTGCTTCCTTAGATAAATTGTCCTGCTGGCCACCTATCTGCAATATACTCCTTTGAATTTGAATTTATGCAGCATTAGCTTCCAGCCATTGCACGAAACTACACTTTTTCCTACCCTCTATGCCAACCGTAAAAATTTACATCAGTCTCTGAAAATTTTACAAGAGGAGTTTGCAAAATCAACCAGACTCCTAGTTATTATATCAGTGTTTCAAATGTTAAAGCATTTACAAGTAGCTTTTGATATCAGAGATGAAGGTAATGGCTATTAAAGCTTTCTGTGAAGCTTGTTTTCATAGCATGGACTGAAAGTGCACTCTCATTACCAACCCATGTGCAAATAAGGTAAAACAAATAAGCTTCAACATCTCCAAATAAAAAACTTAAGTCTAATATTCTGTTGTCCTTGCAGTTTAGAACTAGAATTGGCAGTGCCTCTCTCAGACAGGGTGGGATTTTTTGGTCGGCTAACAGCCAGTCTTTGTTCTTGACTAAGGTTGTGCTCTAATCTTGGATGCTATATGAATTTGAAGAGAACTAATGAAGATTTGTGGAAAACCGCTTGGCATTTTTCCATTACTGCTAATAGGATTAGAAAGGTGAGGAATGGCCCACTGGAGGTTTTGATACCTCTGAATACAGAAGGTGACCTGCAAGCAATACTTGCAACTCAACCATTGCTATTTATGGTGCAACATAGTTTGGATGGCAGAGCTGGGTGGTTTTTTTCCACCACTCATAATTTCCACTAGAATTTTCCCAACCTGGTCTGTACAGGTTAGTCATCCTCCCTATAGCCAACAGTTGCTCTGGAGTATGTCATGAGCAGCAAGAGCCAGGGAGTTGGTATCTATGTCCACTTTTATAGAAAGGAAAAGAAAAAAGAAACCCAAGCAAGAAGGAGCGCTGTCACAGGTTTTTTTAGCCTAGAAATTGCAGGTTTTTTAAGCTGATCAAATTCTATTTTTGTAAATCAGTCCCTGCCACTTGTCCGAGGGCTTGCTCTCAAGTTAAGGAAAATGTTAACTAATGTGAGTCTTGTGGTGAGAATATTAAATTGCATTATTTTATTGTCTGTGTTTAACTGTGTGTACTAGCTTGCACCTGGTTTATCCATCATGTAACAATTAACCAATTTACTAAATGATGTGGCTGCATGTCCAAACTTTTAAAAGTTTCTCAGGAAAGCAGTATTTCATGAGACTTGATTTTCCTTATTATATTTTGTTCATAGACAATAGATGTGATGAGAAGGAGGAGATTTAAACATTTTGTTTGTCTATGAGAAAGAGGTCAATTAATATAGCTATAGTTGGTCAAGAACTTTTGAATTCCACCTTTGTTAAAATAACAAAGTCTAGCATATTAAAAATCTGACATTTATGAAAAATAGTATCTTGAAGTTTTTTGATTCAAAAACACTTTGGAAAATATTTCAAAATTATGAAGACATTTTTCTAGAAAACCTTTTAAAGACATTCCAAAGCATGAATTGGACTGAAATGTTAAGCTAACTAGGTAACACTGTTTACAGGGATAAATACTCAAGTCAAATGAAAGATTTTGAAGTTATTAGAATAAGCATAGGTTATTCCATATTTTACTTCACATCAGTGTGAGAAATTTCTTTCCGTTTATTCCCTATTTTTAAAAAGTGATGTGAAGTAGCAATGCTAAAGCCCTGCCTGGGTTGCAGTTCCCTGGATATTTCACAATCCCTCCTTTTCCTCACCCACTGCTTTGTATCACAAGAGCACCCATACTACAGAGGACAGGGAAATCTCTTTTTTGCAAAGGAAGGGTGGCACGAAGTAACAGTGATCTCTTTTCCTTGGTCAAAAAATTAGACTTTCAGTTTTTAAATTCTAATTCTTAAACTTAAAAGTTGTTTCTCCTCCAGAGTTGGCTCAGACATTGCACGAAAGTGAAGAAAAGTGTGCCACCAAGAAATGTCATCAACAGCCACCACCACAACCACAAGTAAATGTCTGGTGAGTGTTGATTTTCTTTCCACTTATCCATGACTGTTCCTCAGACTCTGAATGGTCTTTATTTCTTTATTTTCTTACTCTGACGCACTGGAATTGAGAGAGGGCATTTAAAAACATTTTCATGTAGATCATCAGTTGTTTTTTGGGGTTTAAATCACTGGCTAGCAGGTATCACTGATAGTCCTTGTCTGACTAACAGGTGGTGTATATTTAGATATAGTATAACCTATGGAAATAAATCAGCCCAGGTTCATCACAAGCCTTTCAACCTTAGCCATGTCGAAGTACTCTTTTAGGACCCAAAAATGGGAGCAGCACCTCAGTCAGAATAATTTAAAAGAGATGTGTAGCCCATTTTCACTACCACACAGTACCAGAACAGCAAAGTAGCAGATGTAAAAGTTACATCATTGATTTTTTTTTATCCCTTTTAGAGCAGTCTTACTTAGTATTTTTAATGAAACAGTAAATGATTGTAACGTAAACTGTAACAGAATGGCATAGTTTTATACTTTCCTAATTGGATGCTAATATCCGTGTCAGTATTTGCATGAAAAATGATGTACTAAGCCAAAATATCAAGGTTTTTAAAACTCATAATCATTCTTCTGCTGATACCATCTGTCAGCTTAATCTTCACCTCACAGAATTCAGGGAAGAGGGTGCCTTCAGGGAAAGGAAAAGGAACAAAAAAAAATTACTGTTATGAAAGTACAGTAAATTGAGTTTAGACGATGGACTCGAAATCCCATTTGATTAGATAGGACTTATTAGTTATTAATTGTCAAAGTTGGAAAATAATTAAGAATTACTGTTGGGGCACTGTCACTCGTCCTCCCTGAAGAGGCTGTAGGGCTCCCTGGAGAGGGCAATGGGAAGTGGCTCACGTGCAGAGCCCGCACAGCAAACTGCCTGCAGAGAAGGAGTTATGGAGGCTGCTTCCAAGAGCTCGGCTGAAATTCCCTCACCAGCAGCGATGGAGGGCAAGCAAAGGAGTCTTAATCACACATGCAGTGTGCTTGATTCTTCTTGAGCTTGTTATTTTTATAGCATCCCTGCACGTGCGTAACCTGCTCATAGGTGTTGCTTGGGATGAGCCACTTGGTACTTGTCATCCCCCAGATACACATCCTTCTTCAGTGTGCCATCACACACGCTCTAAGAAAGCCAAATCCCCAGGAAAAGAAGGGAGGAGTGGAGCTGGAGAGCACATCACCTGCTGCAGTTTATTCTGAAATTAGAACATATGTGCGAAGCAAGGACGTATCTTCTCCAAGATTATTTTAAATCTCTGCAACACTGCAGGGGCTACAGGCCAATTCTTTCTTAACAGAAGTAAGAGGGTGCATTTTTAAATATCTCCAGCTCTTAGCAAATCCTTCCACATGCACTTTACTAAATTACTCTAAAGAAATGCCAAAGCCATTGTTGTCTGAAAATGTTGCTATTGTTCAAATTTCAAAGACAAACATTGGGTTTGTCCATCAACTGTGTCTCCAGGGCTTCCATCGAGGTACTCAGCCTCGGTGAAGGTGTGATCCCTGCCCATGGGATGAAGGTGTGATCCCTGCCCATGGGATGAAGGTGTGATCCCTGCCCATGAGATGATGCAGATCTGGCTTCTCTCCAGCGCCAGAGATTGTCCTGCACCAGGAGAGAATCTACAGAGCAAACCAGTTGGTGCTGAGGTCTGTGTCCTGGGTTTTACTCTGCATTAGCTCTGGTCTGAGGGTGTAGAGAAAAGAGGACTTGGTGAGCATGTTGTGCCATCTCAGCCTGCATCCTCTGGTTTAGGCTCATACAAAAAATACCTGCTTCACACACTTTGGGAGAATTTTGTCAGCAAACCCACCTGCAGTAAGTGGGGAAACTAGTAAGAATTGCTTCTGAAGTGCCCACCTAGTCCAAATGGAACAAAATATGTTTTATTTCTTTTTTTTTTTTACTTTAAGCCAGTATGAGCTCTGAAAAAAATGCACGGCATTATTAAATGATTTCTTTTTAACAAAGAAGTCAATGCTTTTTATATTGAAATGCTTCATTTTTTTCGTCTTTTATTTTTTTCTCCCCAGGGAATACTTGCAGCTTTACATACTGCTTTGAATAGCTGATCAGAGGAAAAAGAGGAAGTAAAAACACCTAATGGCTACTCTGTTGCCCTGCTAACTATCTGCTGCTGATGCCTTGCTTGCTTGCAAATCTGGGCCAAAAAATAATAATGAAAAAAATAAAGCAGCAAATAAAAAGCAGGTAGCTCTTGGCATGTGCATGGAGGGTGGCTTTTGCAGGTGCCTCCAAGCCAGCAGCTAAGGAGCTTTTGCTACAGGTTTTGCAGCTGGGGCAGGAGGTACAGTTGGGAGGGGGGTAATTCAAAGACCAGGGGAAGGGGAAATGTAGTTTTCATATGGGAAAATCCTTGTTTTGGCCAGAAAAATATCAAAATTGTTCCAACAAAATTGTCTTCCAGTATCTAGAATCAATGAGCAGCTGCCAACACCTGTGACCTTCTCCAGCCCTGAACAAGGCCGACAGGGTCAGACTGCACCGGAGCTCCAGCACCAGACAACCAAGGTTTTTTCATTCATTTTATTTTCATATTGTCTAAGGTTAAAATTAAGCATATGGTTGACTGAACAGGATGCACCAGTTGGCATAAGGAGAAACACTGTTAGGTTCTAACTTACAAAGCTGTTCCACTTAAAATGGTCTTTTTTTGGTCCCAAGAAGTAGATTATATAGATGTAAAATCTTTGTACAGAACAGCTTGCAAACTGGAAGTCTCATAAGGGTTTTGTATATATATGCATACGTATATATATATACTTATATGTATTTATTTTGTTATATAAATGGCATTGTACTTCTCTTTTATTCAGCTGCCACCTCACATCTCATATTAATTTTCTGAATTATTTGTCCTATATTTTTCTTAGCTGTGATCCCAGAATGACTTACAGTAATCCTACTGAGCAAGTTTCCCAGAATTAGGGTCCTCAGATTGGTCTTCTGGTAGTTAAATGGCAGAAAACAGACTTTTAGAATATTCCTGTCTTCCAGAATATTAAAAAAAGATGTGATCCCCATTTTGCTTTTCTTTTCTCTTTCTTCCTCCCCACCCTTTCATTCAATAAGTAATTACCTGATTAAAAGAGGGAGGGGAGTATTTAATATATTCCCTTGTAAGTCATTTTAAAGCTCAAGTAGTTTATCCTACTTCTATTTATTAATACAAGACAGAGCCTAAAGTACACACAGACACAACACTTATATTCATTTAGCAGTGACAGGTTAACCAGACTTTCTAAACAAAGAATATTAAACACTGTTCAATCAGTGTCATCCTCCAGTTCTTTGTTTGGTCCATTATCTGGCATCTGAAGGAGGAATTAAACTCCCACATCAGATAATAGTTAGTCATTCTGAGGTGAAAGAATTTCCATAATTTATCCTCCAAGGTGAAATTCCACCCTCTGCAGAGGACCAGCTGGAGGCAGACGAAGCACTTGAGTCTGACGTAAGTCTATTGAAACCTCAAACAACACGGAAGGCCCTGTGCTGCTCCTTGCTAAGAGATGTTTTTTACTGCAAGACATCGTATCACCTCCCTTCCGGAGAAGTTAATTGTGGTTATACCAAAGGCCAAATTAATTTCATCATCAGCTTACAAATCAAAGTTGGGTCAATAAGGACTATCGCACTACTTCAAATAATAAAATCCCTTATAAGGTGAGGAATTATTTGCCCACCCTCTGAAGTATTTCTCTTGGGAGATGAAATGGAGAAGGGCAGAGAATGGCAACTCCATCTATTTCACACATTCTCGGTGTCCTTTCACATACAAGAAAGCCTTAAAGCCAGAGCTTCTTGGCTTTCTGTGTTGCTTGAAAGGTGATTTGAAACTTTTTGTGTGAACATGCTGCTCTTCGTCTTGTGTGTCACCGATATATTTCTCTAGAAGACGCCCCAGCCTGAACTTTAACTCAGGACCTGGCAAGTAATTTAGCACTTATTTATTGAAACATGTGCATAAGCCTTAAAACTATCAGACAGTTCCAGCACAAACATCTGTCTTTTCAAAAGATAACACCCTGTCAAAATGCCCCGGAGCGGAATGTCTTCCTTTGGTTTGAAGTAGAAGCAAGTAGTTAGACAGCAAGTATTTTTGGAAAGATGACAGCTGGGTTGTCAGACATTAATGCTGAATTACACAATGCTTGTATGTTACAGCAGAAATGTAATAAGCAATTATTCTTACATTATCATATATAGAGCTGCCAAACTACTGTCTGAGAGGTAAGATAAAGGACCTGGGGTCTCTACTGGTTCTGTTGATGTTAGGGGGTTTCCATCGAGTGTAACTGATGCTCGGTCTATTTTCACTCTTGTCATGTAAGGAAGTATCAGCTTAAACATCTGTCATGGAAAAAGATATCAGTGAGTAACATCTCTGAGGCAGAATTATCCCCAGCGCAAGAAAAGCAGGGAAGCTGTAACTGCTGCTGATGAGAACTTACCTTCTTCATCAGCAGATTTAATATACAGAGTAAAATCAGATTTACTTACTCTTAAGCGTTTCAAGTCTCCAACAAATTTCTTTGCGTTTCACATATGTCATTTTTATACAGCGTTATTTAAAAAATCACTGCAGTCTTCAAAGACAGTAAGGGGTCTCTGGGTAGTATTTGTTTGGATCTGTTCTCATCTTGAAACAGGAAATAAGAGAACTCAAGTCAGGGAGAAGGATGAGCAAATATATTGAATCGCTTCTTTGTCAAGACAAAAAAAACAACAAAGAAAAAGAGATAACTGAAGTTGATACGACACAGGTCTGTGCAATCAGAAATGAAGAAGTTAATAGGGAAAATTTGTCATTGTTTCTCAAATAGAACTAGGGGATAACAAATAGATGGATTAGGGAACAGGTTCAAAACAATCAAGAGATAACTTTCTAACATCTAGTTAAACTGTTGGCTTAATTAAACTAGTTAGTTAAACATCTAGTCGAATTCATGGCTAAGAGGCAGAAATATATTTGGGGTAAAACGGTCAGCAGCCAAACTGATGGAAGAATAAAACAATCCGTCAAGGACTTTAAAGATATAATCTCTGCCTCAGTCAAAAAGTCTTATTCTTATATTTTTCCCTAGGTATACACTACTGGTCACTGCTGGAGAGCAGCTGATGGCCTAGACCAGACCTGACATGGGTCTTATGCTCTAAATTACAAGGCTAGAAGTTCAACTCACTTCAGTTGTCAAGAAACCACTGAAGTCAACTTAACTATGCAGATTTATTCTGAGGACCTCTCTGTATACTTTTAACAATCTGTCATAGAAAAGGAAGGACCTAAGGAAAAGAAAAAAAAATAAAAAGAAAAGGGAAAAAAAAAAGCTCTTCAAAAGTCTTTTCATTACCTTAAGGTAATCAACTATTAGAAATTCTATTTGAAATACTTGTGTGGTTTTCCAAGGAGCAAGATTCAGCAACTGCTCTGTCTTGCCTCCTGGTAAGGCTTAGATAAGAAGGGCCGTTCTCCAGACGTGACTCTGCTAAACCAAGGCAGGGGGTGAGTTTCAGTCAGATTTCCCTCTCCGAAATAATGTTCTTTAAATCCGTATCTCACACATCTGGTTTCTTAGATTTCAGCTCAGATTAAGCAGTAATTTAGCTGGGTAGGACATAAAATAGTTACTCAGGTTGAGTCCAACACAATGAAATAGAGTCAAGTCATGTTAGAAATTGGTGTGTTTTCCCCTTCTTTTTTGGGAACGGTGCAACATGAAACTGCCCGGAATTAAGGTCTTTGAGCACAATAACGAAGCAGAAACATTCCTCAGACTATCAGCTGAACCAAAGGTTGCTGAGGCCATCTGAAGCCAGTCTTACGTACCTTTAACCTGTAAATATTAGGTAAATATGTCACTAAAAGCCATTAAGTATTGTTTCTGACATTAAACAGGATCTGCGTCCCTTGCTTCCTCTTGGAAAGACTAAAACCTGTAAGACTCTGCTCTGCATCCTCTTTTCCGTGCTGAGAGAGAACTCCACAGGTGGTGGTCCAGCCGTGGGGTTCTGACCACAGCCTCCTGCCATCTCTGTGTCCACACATCTCCTCTACACCTGGGCTTTGGCTTCCTCCTTCCTCTGGCTGACCCACTGTTTTACCATCAGGTGCCTAACGACAGTCAGGGATGCATGCTTAGGGACATGGCTGAGAGATGTGGTCTTTTGTTTTTATCAGAGTTAGGTTGATGTTTGGAGTAGATGATCTTAAAGGTCCCTTCCAACCAAGACAATTCAGTGATTCTATGCCAAATGCTACATTGTACCTAGGGGTGTACCCATAATGAATCCCCATTGTCATTCCATCAGAGGTACAAAGTACGTGGATTAAATACTACTTGCCACGCAGACGAAAGTTTTCTGGGGTGTGTATTTATTGGTAAGAAAAATTGACTAGCAGGGTACCTGAGTTTTATTCATAGCATCTATTCACAGCACATAGACCTGTTCTACAATTGTAGTCACTATTAAAAAAATGTCAACAAAAGGCTACAGTATTATCTGAGCTTCTCTAGCAATTTCCTCTCTCGCGTTAGACAAATGCCTTGCTTTCCCTTTGTTGTCCAAGGAAGTATTATTTGTATAGCGTTTCACTGTGCTTTAAATAGTTCTCCAGTTCTTCTCACAGAAGAATTAAGAATAAAATTACCTTTTATTAAACAAACGCTATTCCTTTGTTGCCTTAGATTCTCAATTTCAGGTGTGCTGAGGGAAAAAGAGAATTCCCCTTCTCCCTGACTCTCTGCAAAGCCCTCCGGGGAGTCCCTGTCATGTTTAGTCTTCCTGCAGCTCCCTGGTTCTTGGGGTGTCTTCTGAATAACAGCAATTCTGTCTGTTTTATTTGCTCCCTCTCTTACACGTGTGCAATTTAGGAAAGGTAATTGAAACCATGGCATCTCACCTTGCGGTATCTGTGTGGTTTGAACAGACGAGTATCTAGAGATCAAATTTCTGCTTATCAGCTGCATAAACGTGATCCAAAGCCTGGAGACATCAGTGAACTCTGCGGGAGCTCGCTGGCTGAGCAGGTGTTCGTGGCCCATCACAGGAAGAGAAGTTTGGGCTAGAAATAGCTTTTTACCTCCCCAGACTGAGCAGCTTTTCCTGCTGCAATTCACACTTCTGGACCTACCAGGCAGTACAGTAACACCCAGGTTACTCTGAGTGAGACTGGCAGTCCCAGCCAAACCCAACGGGAAGGCAGCCAACAACTCCGTGTCATCTGCCCAGGTTTTACTGGGCACATAAACTGGTGAAGCCACAGGAGCTCTGTCTTGCCACGCTGGAGCCACAGCAGCTGCAGTGACAGCCTCTTTCCCTGCCATGGTACATAGACTTCCAGGGCACTCGCTGTCAGAAACTTTCTCACATGTTTACACAACTGATCCTACAATTTCTTCTTATTTTTTTTTAAAGTAGAAGCTTGGTTTAATTTTTTTTATAAAAGTTAACTCCTAAAACTATAAAAAATCAAGCTCAATCCTATAGAAATGAGGCTGGTCAGACCTCATCAGACAGAAGAGTTTCTGTTGAAAAAACCCTACCCTGCTCTTTCACAGAAATTGAGATATCTCGTGAAAAACATCCCTGCATCTGGAAACAGCTCTGAGCCATGATTCATTAGGCATCTCCACCGCCTTCTACAAAGGGGAGAATCTGTTAGCCCTGGGAAAGGCTTTGAAGCACTTCTGGCTTGGAGGCAGCTTCTTCCTTGAGGCACCTCAAGGAGGAGTTTTCTACGGCCTGTGGGCAGCCCTGCCTGCATGTCACCTCTGCAAAGGTGACCTTCTGCATGTGAGTCAGGGGAGGAATGCTCACCAATTGTATTTAGGTTTTAGGATATTTTCTTTGCATAGTGGTGTTTTCATTGCATTGAGAATCTGAAAGCAGGACCAGGACAGATTTCTTGTCCATTCCTTTGGGGCCAGCTCTGATGTCTTGGGTCTGCAGAGCTGCAAAATCCCTGGAAAGTTCTTTCAAAGTCTGTCTGAGATGCCCAGAATTTTGGAGAGCACCTTAAAAACATGTTTTGCTCCTTTCATACCATTCATGGAGCAAAATTTGATTGTACCAGTAATTTTCTAATTTGAGGACTTCTTGTAAATTGAATTTTTGCAATGCTGGATGGAACAATTTTGGACCTTGAGCATTTTCAATTTCCTAGAGATCTCCAGAGCTGAGCTGCTCTTGTTTCTAATAGTGTGTGCTTACATTCTCTCCTTGCTTTTCTATTGACAGAGAGACATTTAGAACCTGAAAGCTGATTTTTTTTTTTTTTTTCACCTTATAATTGCATGTTAGGCTCATGAAAGTCTCTTCCAGGGATTTATGGTTTAATTTCACTCTCAAAGTCTCAGTCTTATTAAGCGACAGTGATCTTGGGGTATTAAAAAGTCAGTTACGTGATGATTTTTACTAGTCCCATCTTTTTTCAGAACCTCGCAAATTATCGTTTTGTTATTATGGTCTGTGATGGAAACCTATTCTTGGTGCGAGCGATAAGACAGGTGTTTGTCATTTTGAAGACTCCACTAAAGGTATTTTTAAGGCAGTACTTAGCAGCATAAATTAAGTGTTCTCTAATAATCTATGTGAAATGTTAAAGGAGATTTTTCCATTCAATTATAAAAATAGACTGGGGAAATTATCGCATGCTTTCAAGACTGGATGATGTTTTTATGTCTTTTCATAGAGCAGTTAATTTCTGGCTATTTCTTTTCTGATAGGAGGATGTGACCCCAGCTGCTGGCTCTTCCCAGAAGCAGGACTCTGGATACAGATGTCCATGTTGAATGGCACAGACAGGTAGGTTACAGTGGCAGGTTTTTGGAAGCAGGCACCGTCATTTAGGATGACTGTATGGTGGGAGATTAGTGGTTTCAGAGGGAAAAAATAGGATCACAGTGAAACACCAGCCAGAAAATGAGTAGTTCAGGGATGCAAATACTCTCCTGTGCCACCTCTGACTGCTGCATTTCCTCTGCAGTACATTTTCTTGTGCTTTTGTCCAGCTTATTTTGTGTTTTACTGTTGCCAGTGAAACAGGTTTGCCTGTTTCCCTTGGGAAACCATAACGAAGCAACCACACAGCACTTGCTGTCAAATATTTTTTTTTTTTAATTTTCACTTGACTTCGTCTCTCCTGTTTATGCAACACTTCATAGTTCTTTCTGTTTCAGTTCTAAGCATTTCCCATGCAAACACATCCTTAAAATATCTGCTGGCTGCTTTCCCTGCCTCATGTTTTAGCTGAGCTATATCTAAAGCTTGAATTTCTTTTTTTCTCATGTTAGTGCTTCAAATTCTATGGTTAGGGGGTTTTGTGGGTTTTGTTAATGCTGTAGTTGTTACCCCTCTCTCCACCACCGCCATCCCTCCTGCCATCAGTGGATTTATGGCCCTGTGGTGTCCAAAGGCAGGAATTATTTCTTGAGTAGAAATTACAATAGTAGTTGTGTTGCCTTTTTAAAAGCAAGTTTTGTCTCTGCTAGTGAATACCTGCAATTTGAGCTATTGTTCCTCAGATGTAGGGTTGTTTTTTTTTCCAATGAAGACTCCTACTATCAAGAAACTGGAGAGTTCTTTGGGTAAATAATCCTCCTTTAATGTCTTTACCCTCCCACTTGGATCATTTATTCACTATAGATATAATAATAGAGATTAGAATCCTGCAATATTTCACTCTTTTAATTGACAATGAGGTGAATGTAACACAGGTGGCCTTTTCCTTCTGTCTTGTTCAGTTTTGGGCAGGGTTAGTGGGTGGTTGTGGTGACCAAATGACACTGTTTCTTTTTCTAGCTGTACGTTTGTAGAAGCCTTGGGAAGGAGGGCTATGAATTTCCATTTCAGTTAAAATTTATTCAAACAAAATGAAAGAATTCACTTTTAAATAAAGAAGCTGTTGGGATTTTTTTTTTTTTTAGTTTAAAAACTCTTCACTTCTTCATAAAAAAATGTAAAGAAATAAGGTTTGCCAGCAGTCAGGAGATCCAAATGGGAGGTTTAGATAATATGTAACCATTAAAATAAAAGTTCTAGAGTCAGAGCTTAAAATATTATGCAATTTTTATATTTATCTTATTTTACAACCAACTCTACTAAATAATGGAGTATTGTGATAGCATGCCCTATAAATATCTTTACATAAATGGAGCTGACTGCATGTATTTTCTGCCCAGGGGACTGGATTAGTACCTGGTTTGAAATATTGCTATATTGCTTTAAGAAAGTAGAAAGCCCAAATATTATTGCTGTGCACCAGAAGTGATGGGGTACTTGAGAATATGACTAGTAAGCAGTTACTTAGATTAATGAGCAGGATGTCTGCAGTCCACTAAAAAGCACCGGCGATCACTCAGACACCTGAGATACTGCACAGTGAGGATATTCAGAGCCGAAAGAGTTCAAATATAATGCTAAAAGTACGTAAAATTTTTGCTAATAAGTGAAGCTTGGAGTCATGCTCGGTGTATTCATAAACTAATTAACAAAGGAGATTAAAAGTGAGTGGGCGATGCACTGCTAGAGATACAATCGGTAGGAATGCACACAGTGACATGAATAAGACACTGATTAAATGGATAAAAAAGGGGATTGTGAACTGGATTTTGACCTCACGGTGTGTGGCTTGGCTAATTCTGTGCAGTTTTGCACTTATTATGGACCACT
Organism: Calidris pugnax; assembly: GCF_001431845.1. NCBI lineage: Eukaryota > Metazoa > Chordata > Aves > Charadriiformes > Scolopacidae > Calidris > Calidris pugnax. The sequence goes on from NW_015090811.1 coordinate 4,287,415, forward strand.
CTGCCTCAGAAAAAGGGATGTGGTTGCCAAACCCAGTCCTGAAAGGGGTCTGTGTTTAGAGCCAGCCTGTGTTTGGTCTTTTGTAATGAAGATTTGTTCCAGAACTGCAGAGGGGAGGAGAATGAAGGGTCCAAACCCACATTCTGAGATCAGTTCAGGCTCAACTAAGTGATTTTTCTGCCTTTGCAGTTCCTTCTATCTCTAGATAGGAGTTAATTTTAATTACCTGCAACCAAAACAACACGGCATCTTGATAGGAACAATTTGTCAGGGCAGGTAAATGCTCAGGGCTTTATAAAGTTGACAGTGTCTTTCTGGGTGGCAGCTGCTCTTGATGGACGGTCCCTGAACTGCTCAAGGTGTGTCTGAAATATTACAAAAGAAATGGTTGCTTTGTTTCTTGGCTACCTCCAGCTTGAGCTTTAGGTCATGTCAAAGTCGAAGGGTGTCTGTTAATGATCAGTGGTTGCAGTGATGCTGAGCCTTGAGGGATGAAATGGGAAAGGGGGATTAGGACTAAATTGACACATTTTCTGGATGTTGGGAAGAGAGACAAGCAGAAACTCCCAGGGAGTGGCAATGATAATGTCTCATATTCACTTGTCAGCATATATCTCACTCAAAACCAAAACCAAAATGACTTCATTGACTCTGAATGGATAATTCAGCCTTCATTCCTGTGCAGCAACTTATATTCCATGTCTGGCCAGATTTCAGACTGTTACTGGCACTGAAAGTTATTTTCCATAAATTGACCACTGATTTGTTTCATTCTGCAGCAACTAATATTAATCAGCATGTCTGGTCAGATTTCAGACCGTTACTGGCACTGAAAGTTGTTTTCCATAAATTGACCACTGATTTGTTTCATCCAACAGCTTGTCAAATGACACAATGACAATGTTTGGATAATTAAATAAATATTTCCAAATTAATTCCCAATATTTCTCCATTCCACTGTTCCAAAGGCAGAGGAAAAATACCTTTTAACAAACACATTTTGAAAGAAATTATAATTTTCTTTGTGTTATGAGTAATGCAATATTAAGCACATACCTCAACTCCTGAATTATGCCTGCATCTTTGATGTTAGTGATCAAATATTCATTGCCTTGATTATTCAAATAATTAGACATTTTATCAGTTTCTTTGAAAAGCTCAGAAGTAAAAAGGTAAATCCCTTGAAGGGGTGTTCAATATTTAGTTTACTGTCAGCAGAAGAGTCATCAGGCAGGAGGATACTGTGACGGGGGGAAAAAAAGTGCTTGTTGCAGAAGGTCTCAAATTTTCAAAGTGAATTCTTTACAACTTTTGCTGCGCTGGAGCTACTTCTTGCTCAAAAACTGGAGGCCAGACCCTCACCTGGGGATACTTATCACAATTCCAGCAGCTTTAATGGAAGGAGAGCCAGGCCAGCTGAGGGACTGCTGGGCTTAGATGAAATCCCTCACCCAGCTGAAGGGTCTACTCAAGCACCCATTCTGCTTTGACTTAAATGGTGTTTAAAGACAATACCATGAGGAAACTCTGCATTTTGCCCTTGCAGAAGAGGTGATGAATATGGGTAAAAATAGAAGTAAAAATCATGTATAATTAAATACATACATAAACTTGTGAGTTTCTTTATGAGCAACAAACATTGGCACCGATGAAATTCCGCTGTTTTTTAAGGTTATAATTTAGCAGTGGTGTTAGAAAGAAAAATTACATATTTAGATCTTTATTATGCTTAATTGTTTCAAGCTTTCTGACTACCGTGTGGATGTCGTGGAACATTAGAATAAAATCAGCTCAATGCTCATGCATAATGTTTGAGAAATTTTTTATTTGTTATAATTTCTACCCTTTCATATTAATTGTAATCAACAGAGAATGCAGGCGGTTGTTGTCTTGCTAATGATAAATACAAATATAGCAACGGTATTTTTCATTCTATTTATTTATTTATTTATTTCACCCTGGATGTACTCCGTGCCAAGTGCCTCCCTAAAGAAAGAACAATAGGAGCTTGTCAGTGTGCATGCACTCTAGAAATGGGTGTCTGTAGAATGTATGTATGCTTTTTTTTTTTATTGAGAGATAAAGTATAAAAATGTTTTCCATCACTTTCTGGTACAGATTTTTGCTATGGCTCCATGCTGCAGATACATTGAGAAATATATTCTCAAAAAAGATAAAAGGGGCTTGACTTAAATGTTATTTTGCAGGTTCAGTCATGACAAGCATTATCTGTAAAAAAAGAGGTTATCACGAATGCTTCATAATACAATGCACCTATCGTAAGTACAGGTAACATTTTATGCATGTAATGAGTTTAGACAAGAAACTGAGGAACACATGAGACAGAACAGCTTTATCAAGTTGTTTCTAGAACACTTTTTCATTTGGGACAGTGTGTATCCATTATAGCTGTATCACAGAAAGCAGGATTCTGACAAACAGGTCAAAACCATAACTGTACACATGTTTGCATGGTATTTTTGACCCCGTCAAAAGCCATGAAAGTCTTGAAACTCATTTTGCCTTTTGTAATTTTGTTCCTAACAGACCCACAGGTTGTGATACTGCAGAGGCGATGTGGTGAACGTCAGGCATGTGAAGTCCTCAGGGCTACATGATCAGAGGGTGACCAGCCTTGCAATGGAGGAACTTCTTCCAAGTCCACAGGTAGGTGGCCGGGTTTGATGCCCACTAATACTGCTCACACACTCCCCAACTACTGACACCAGAAACACCAAACCAGGAATGTGCCAACAGACCTGGAGCACCTGGGCCATTTGGTTTCACCATCCTAAGCTACCCCATTGTAATAATGAATATTACAAAGAGTTAAAAACACAATCATTTTTCTTCTAACTTAAGTGTTTAGGGTACTTTTATGAAGATGCAAATAATTAAGTAATTTCTAAAGAAAAATACGTGATTATCCATATTCAAACACTACATTTTCAAGAGGCTTTTCTTTTTCCTTGGTACTGGATCAGAAATAAAAAGCTTGTAGTTGTTACGAAGGAGTCAAGGAGAAAGAGGACAATTGGGAGCATTAAAAGCAGGCAAGTGTTTTTATTTTCATTTTGGTTTTGTTACCCTTCAAACTAAGACACGACCTCACAGTGTTCTTTCCTTCAACAATGATTTTCCATTCATACTGAAAGAATCCAGGGTTTCTATGAAACTCAAACAGAACACTAAAATAATTCTTTAAGCAATATATAAAAGATTCATTGTCTTGCGAAGGCCAAACAAGTTTGAGTGCCAGCAAAATAATGCACTGGCTCTCTCTGATGGATGTTGTCATTGCTGAATAGCACAGCTTTTGCACAGATGGTGTTTATTGCCAGCAAAATACAAGAAATGACTGGCTTGTGTCAAACTGGGCTGTGGACTGGAAGTGCTGTATGAGAGACAGAGAAGATATGAAGTCAAAGGAACACATTGTGGAAGTGCTCACTTGCCACAGGGCCCTGCCATTGACTCTATTATAGCAACTTCTGAGCTGCGTGGCAGCAGTTGTTAATTCATACCACTTGACATAAGGAACAGTCATGACACCAGTTGAGTGCCTCCTCTTTTTTTTTTTTTTCAGATGTTTGTAGCTCCTTTGTAAACGGTTCGTGCGTAGGAAAGGTGACAGACCATTGAACAGTGATTTAGTGTTATATTCTTTGATTTGGGTCTGCTTAGGATGTAGGAGGAGAGCTTTTGCTGATTCCTTCCATAGCAAGCTACTACAAGGGTTTTCTTAAGACAGACTGTGGATATCCTGTAAACAGAGAAGACCAAAGAAGGAAGGGAGGCCCATTTTCTCTTACAGCTCAAAGAAATGGAGCAAAGAACATTTGTCCTCTGTACCCACCCACAGAGGTGATGGAGTTCCACACAGAGGATGTCAAATCTACCAGGCAATCAGGTCAACATATCAAACACCAAAAGAACCTTTCTGAATCCCTTTTTTCTTTCTTTTTTTTTTTTTTTTTCCCTTGGGGGTAAATGGGGAGTGATCTCTCCATACAGTAACTTTGAAATTAATTTAATGGCTATGCCAATTTTCTATTTGTTTTGTAGTCTTTAGTCACTGCAAGATTTTACACAGAAGCCTGCAATGGTGAACGTAAGCAAGAAATAGAGCCACAGAGATTTGTATGTGAAAGGAGCCAATTAAACATGTAACTCTCTTTAACGGGGAGAAGTGAGTAAACAAAATCCGGAGTGGAACTTCAACATCTTTTTTGTATTATTTCATATAGCGAGATGTAACCTTCATAGTTCTCCAAGTGAGTGTTTAGAGAGCTGCGTGCATAGCTCTAGAGCAGACCTTGTCCTAGAGAAACTGCTGAGCACAGCTTTTATATTGTTGTATTAATGCAATTTATTTACTGTGAAATGTTCGCATTATTGAATCCTATTTTTCTACCAGCTGGTCATACCGTGAAAAGCAAACCATCCAGCTTAAATAAATAAAACAATACCATTGTGCTGGTAAGTCAGAAGGTAGGCTATTCTGTGTAATGGAAATGCAAATATGAATGCAATTGTTATTTCATGGATAAATGGAACTTAGAGAAAGGTGGTGCAATGTTTTTCCCCTTCTTTTGTTCATATAATCGTTAGGTCACATACTAATGCATCCTTCATTTGCCTTATACCATACATTTCAGTGCACTGCTGTTATGGAAGAAAGGTATTTCAGAAGGGCTTATGAACATTTCTTTTCTGATCTAGTAGCTTGGTGACCTGAGGTTGAGGTATTGAATTACCAAAGGTCTCCAAAAGTTATTTCATAGACACGTCCTCTTGGCTGAAGATTACTCGATATAATAGCTGTTTTCCTGTGGGTCTCTTTTTCATGTTGGAGAGTATTCTCAGTACAGCATCCTTTCAGGCAGGTCTCAGCACTCCAAACAATAAGCTGATGACCATGCTAATTACTCACTGTATCCTCTGTCTATTTTTTGCACTCGTTTCAAGGTTCAGGAATTAATTAATATAATTAATATAATTCTTATAAAATTAAGAACAAATGTATAACCAGGAAAACTGAAGATGACTCTTTCCAATAAACATTTTCGTTGCCATAATTTTTTTCTTTATAATGTTGTAGCAGACCGGCGAATATTTTCTTAACATTGTTTTGTTGCCATAATTTTTTTCTTTCAGACCGGCGAATATTTTCTTAACATTGTTTTTTTTTTTTCTTTTATTTTCCTCTCTGCACACAATGAAGCTGAAGCTCAGAAGGATCTCGGGGTACCAGAATCAGATAATTGCAGGAGCCATCCGTGTATTGAAGGGTCTGAACTGGGCAGACTTCTGGACCACAACACAATGTCGAGTGAGGTATTGAAAGTGTGGGTTTGATAATTATCATATTAATCTTAATTTAATATTTCTAATTTGTACACTGGCCTTGAAGAAAGGCACCTGTGTACAGAACATTCCCTCCCTGCCATCCGTGTCTTTGCAGCTCTCAGATGCACGATAGTCCTACTAACGTCTCTTGGTGCTTGTCCAAGGCAACTGAAACTGTAAAACTTTTGAGGATCACCTTTCACATTAAATCTGTTTTATTCAGGAAATAAATTCTTACTTCAGCTTGGCCTGTGCTATATAAGTATACAAATCAAGGTGTTTTTCTGATTGAAAGGGCACACAGAGCTTGCTCCAGGCTATTACTACTACGCTTGTGTGGAATAAAGAGAGATAACAAGGAGAGAGCTCAAAAGAGTGCCATTTTTTCCAACCTCATCACCACTTACTCAGGGAAATAGTGCTTTCTTTATATTTTAGTGACATTTAAAAGGATTCCTGCTAAAAGATTCAGTCCCTGTATTAAGGCTATTTGAAAATTAGCTGATGAACTACACTAACGCTATCTCAAAGATCTGGATGAGAGTGGCAAAAGATTGTAATTTTAACCCAGAATTAACACTGAAAAGGGAGAGGAAATTCCAAACTAGCTTCTAGCCTAGGACTTTTATGCTCTATCCTGAATAGCTTTGAATCTGAATTTCATTTTATCTTCCGGTTGAGTCTGATTTGATTGCCCTGTAAATGAGAGAAAAATTTCCCTTGGTTTAAATTACTCAAGAAGTCGGGTAGATGAGTCTCTACTGGGTTCTGTGTTGCAGAATGGAGCCTGAACCATTTCAACATCCTCTTGGTCCAAGAGTGGGTCTATGAGCCTGAGTGAATCAATCATACTTCAAGAAGGTTATTTTAAAATTGTATTTCTTCTCGATAAAGGTATTTCTTTAATTCAGTATCGTAGAACCAACAATGTTATAAGGCACTTCTCCTTTCATGCTTGCTAAACTTTACCAAGTTATAGGTTAAAAAAGTCTTTATCTCCAAGAGATAAGGGTAGGAAATAGTCCTGTCATATGGGTCATTTTTGCTTGTCTGCCTGGAATTTTTATTACAATGCCAGATCCTACGCAGAGCAAAGAAAATGACTGGGAAAGCCTGGAGAGCATTCTCCAGTGCCTGCTGAGGTCCTCAGCCTTTAAATATTTCAGGCATCATCTCTAATTCAGAATGAAAATGGACAAAAGAAAATATGGACTGAGTTTTTCAGGTTGGGAGTTGTGGGAAGAGCTAGGATGAGATTTATCAGGGTATGGAATAGCTTTCTAGTGGAAAGTTATGGCAAATTAGCCTGAATATAGTACTCAAATATATGGCAGGAGGCAATTCCAGAGAGTTATGGCAATAAGCAAAGTAACCTACAGGTCTTTTTCATCTGGACAGTTTGGGAATGAGTCTGTGATTGGTTTCTCTCACAGCACAGTCTGTAGCTAGTAACCAAGGAGGGGGAAAAGTCAATATTTGTTTTTAAAAGTGTTCCCAGTATTTTGTACTCTAGGTCTTCATATTCCCATGTACTCATTACTGCATAAGCTGAATTGCCAGCTTACCCTATAGCACTCTGGAAACAATTTTGATTGTAGAAAAAACCAACACCATCTTGAAGGTGGTGAAAAGCAGGGGGACAAAAACAGAAAGGAAAGACCTAAGCAGTTCATCTCCTCATTCCCCTCACTGCCATAAGAGCCTTCAGCTCAAGAGAACATTTTTTCAGGCCGTGCTGCAATTTTAAATGGCTCAAGTGATAGGGAATATTTTCTCACTCCTTACTGGGAAGTTAGAGTGTGTCAGTTCAAACTAATAAATATCTGGTTTGACGGTGACATTTACAAGTTGTGTGCTCCACTGAGCTCAGCGCGCCAGTTAACAGCTCACATTCTAAAGTCAGTTCCTTAATTATCTTGTCTTCCCCCCAAAGATTTGTCAGGAAGCCTTCTGATGATATCCCAGGTAGACGTGCTGTACCAGCGGAGCATGGGTTCGACTTTGACAAGCTTTCTGGGTTACTGAAGACGCCTTGCACGGTAGGAGGAAGTGACTCAGCAGTTGTTCCGTGCTCGTTCCTCCCACCCCGGTAAGATTTTCCTCATAATGTCTTCACTCGAGGTTTATTCAAGGTTTTTTTCATCATACATTCAACAGAAAGAAAGAAGAAAAATCTCTCCCCGAATAATGTTCTGTATTATTGAAGGCAGCTTGAAGAAAAGATCAAGTATGTAGGATAGAGTAGAATATAAATTAACATATAAGGGACAAAAGGAAGTTTAACACAGTGTATAGAATCCAGAATTTTTTCATAATGAAATTCTGACTTCTTAAATATACCTTTTCCCTTCACAGATTTTTCCACTGAAAATTTCTTATTAACAGTCATGAGGTAGGGAGAGAAGAGACCAAAAGATACTACTGCTCTGTGATTTCATGGTTTTTTTCTCTCTCTCCTTCATGAAAAATTACAGAGGACAAATAGATATAAATTTTAGGCTTGTGGAATAATACCTTCCATATATGCATCAATTAATTATAATTCCTTCCAAAGCAAATCCTTATGATCTCATCACATTACTGTATTAAAAATCATGATAAAAATATCTTTTCAAGCGATACACTCAAATATACAAAATGTAAATTAATTCTCAGAAAACCAGCATGAATGAATGCATTAAACCTATTCTGTGGGTGGTTATAGAGAAACTTTGAAAAATTTTCTTGTTCATATCTACAATCACCTACAGTGGCACAATAATGAAATCCTCAAGCCCTCCATCTTATTTGCTGCCGCCATGGTACAGAAATAAGAGAGGAAACTTTGAAACAAAAATATGATGTGATTTTGTTAAAATATTTTACTCCTGGGCACCATCCGCAAAATCCTCAATCTGTTCTTTGATAGAATAATTGCTTAGTGAATAAAGGATGCAGAAGGGGGCATCTATATTTGCCCTGGTAAAGCTATGTAGCACCCGTGTAAGCAATCTGAGAAAATATGTACTAGCACTAATCAACAGTACTCCCAAAGTGGCTGAAAATACACTTTCCTAGAAGATTTAATACTTTGCTCTAAAGCTAGGAAGGTATTTCAGACAGAGGTCTGTCAGGGCTTTCATTAACTTAAATGATGGAAGACAGTACTTGTAAAATTTGCAGTGTACATTAAACTATCAAGGGTAACAGCATTCTTGAAGCCAGAATTAAGATTCAAAATGATCCTGATAAATTGGAAAGATGGTCGAGATTCAATGAGATGACATTCGAAGTCGACAAGTGGCAATATACTATAGAGTATCACAAGAGAAGACCTCAGCTAAAGTGCCTGTCAAGAATGCAGCCTTGTGGCCAAAGTGCAAATCTCATCTGGCTCTATGTTAATAGCAATGTCATATATGAAACATGGGAGATAATTATTCTTCAGTAGGGGGCACTACAAAGGTCTGATCCAGAGAACTTAATTCAGGATGATTGTATTTTGACCAAAAAGTATTCAAGTAAATTGGCAAGAGTTGAGAGGCATCAAGAACGACAGGAGTTTTAACAAACTTCTCTGAGTAAAGGTAGAATAAATCAGAGCTTTTTAATTTTTAAAAAAGACAGACAGAAAGAAACAGAGAGGCAATGAAACAGGGGGAGAGAGAGGTGAGAGGGAGACAGAGGCAGATGGACGGGGGCTCGTGTTGGGGACAGGCATGAGCATTGCCTGCCAGTGGAAGTTGTTAAAATCAATTACTGTCTTTTGTGTTCCACCACCTGCACTAAAGGAAAGAAAAGGTAATATCACCGTCGTTTTTGAAAAGTTTAAAGTTGGAAATTAGCAAACATTTTCAATTCTAAAGGTGATCAAGGACTGCAAATTTGGTTGGCTATTGAATTGACAGACGGATGAAACGTGAAGCGTGAATGATGGGTTAGAGGGTTCCTCTGCCCAGGAAAGGCACGTGACACTGATGGGGTGGCTCCCTGGTGTCCGTATCAGACCTGAACAAGAGAAGAGCCAAGGGAAGTCTGATGTGAAAAATTGTTTCTAATCTTGACTTCTTAATACAAAGAAACTATTAATTATTGCTGCATATACACAGAGAAGAACAAGTGGAAGCAAGGGAAGAGGCTTTCGCCCTTCCAGCTCCCGCTCACCTTGACACTGGTACCTCCAGCACTTCCCAGGTGAGACTTTGCTAGGAAGATGGAAGATGTCCATGCTGCCACAGCAGCAGATGAGAGGACCCAGTGGAGGTATGGATGCCTTAAGATGCCATCTCTTCACTGCTTACCAAGAAAATACATGCTGGGCACAATTTCTTTAGTTTGAGGTAAACACAAGGTTAAACAAACATCGGTTGAGGGTGATCAAATTATTCCCAGTCCTTTCTCAGTACAAGAGGATTGGACCAAGTCTGTCCTTGAGGCATTCCAATTATTCTGTGATTACATATGGTATTAAAGCCTCCCTTGTAACCTATAACCTCAGGTGAAAAGAGTGAATGTAATCACCCTGAGGTAAAGCCAACAGACATTTCTAAGGGACAATGACACTTGAGATATTGAGAGTATATAACCACACGTGTTTTCAATCTATACTCCATCAAATATCTAAAGACAAAACCGAGGACAGACTTACTCCAAAACACTGAAGATTGCAATGTGTTTATTTTGCTTAGAAGGTAGGTAAAATGGCTTTTAAAAACAAACAGCAACAAATGCAAGATTAAAAGCTGTAATGCAGACCTTGCTCAAGACATAGTTCTGTGCCATTTTTTACTTTTGAAAAACTCCACGGCACTTCTACAGAGCAACAAGGAAGCTACAGAGTGGAACTGACATTAACCATACATTATTCTCCACTTCAAATGTCCAAAAAATTATCTACATTATTCACCAGGTTTGACACTTGCCATAATAGTCAAACAAAGCCTATTCTTCTTTCTTTTTCACCGCTCAGCCTACAAAACCTCTCTCATTACTGCTAAGGACAAGACGCAAGAATTATGACTGCATCCACCCTCCTACAACGATAAGCTCCACACAATTCTCTCCAGCCATTCTTTCCCACACTTCTGACACACAATATCAGCTGAGACATTTAGATGCTGAATCCCATGTAATGCTGTTAACTGCAATAACAAAGTAACTCTGCTGACATATTTTAAGGCATTTGCAGTCACAGTTAATAAAGCCAGACAGTCTGTACTAGATTTAAAAAAAAACAAAACAGTTTGAACCAACATTAAAGGGTGGCTTGTTGGTTTTTTTTCTTCATTTTTCAAAAATGTCTGATTTGTATATTTAATAGTGGCATCGACTAAAGACCGGAAAGCCTGTACCCTCAGCGGTGGAAATGAAATTAGTAACCATCTTTAGATCTAAGCAAATTAAAGAACATAATTCCTGTGGGCTCTACTTAACGTGGATTTGGGACCAAAACCTTAAGCACAGATCTGTTATAGTGGTTGTCATAACCAGTGCTAAGGCAGAACGCATTCAAATGATACTGATAACATTTAGGTATTTTGGTTTTAATGAAAAACTATGAGGCTGACAACGGAACTGCTATTCGTTTGGAAATATCCCTAGCTTTTGGTAGAGTGTTCGAAAAACCTCTCTTGAATGTCTCAGTGGTTTATACAGTGGCTGTTTGGGCTGAGCAACTTCATGGTCCCTGTTAATTAATCTTTTCAAACACATCAGCTGAATGTGAAATGAGTATTCTTTGCAACCTTGGTTTTGCTGAGCTGCAACCCTGAGTGGCATCTTGATTTGGAAATATCCCTCGCTTTTGGTAGAGTGTTAGAAAAACTTCTCTCGGATGTCTCAGTGGTTTATACAGTGGCTGTTTGGGCTGAGCAGCTTCATGGTCCCTGTTAATTAATCTTTTCAAACACATCAGCTGAATGTGAAATGAGTATTCTTTGCAACCTTGGTTTTGCTGAGCTGCAACCCTGAGTGGCATCTTGGTTTTGAGTAAAAAACCCAAAAAAGTAAAGTTGGGAAGCAATTGTCTGGAAAAAGGAACATTCTGAAGAGGAAAGAGAATGCCAGGTTGTCACTTGGGTTAGGATCACAGATTTTTGCCTAGGGAAGTAAAATAATAGGATGTTGTGGGGAAAGGTCAAAGAATTAATGACTACATGGCAAAGGAGAATAAAAGCATAGGATACATTCACAGCTGCCATCTGAAATACACTTGTTTGCTTTTTCTGCCCAAGAATATGCTATAGCTGAACCAGAAATTAAACCACTATCGTTTATATGCTTCTTGCACCAGGAGAGATGTCCAAGCAGTATTTATGTTGCATGTGTTGATGTCTCTGAACATGCTGATTACCTCAAATGCTGTGTTCAGTTTTGGGCCCCATTTATATGCTTCTTGCACCAAGAGAGATGTCCAAGCAGTATTTATGCTGCACATGTTGATGTCTCTGAACATATTGATTACTTCAAATGCTGTGTTCAGTTTTGGGCCCTCACTGCAAGAAAGACATTGAGGAGCTGAAGTGGGTCCAGAGAAGTCCAACAAAGCTAGTGAGGGGTCTGGAGAACAAGTCTTAGCTGAAGAGGATCCAGAGAAGTCCAACAAAGCTAGTGAGGAGTCTGGAGAACAAGTCTTGTGAGGAGCAGCTGAAGGAGCTCAGGGTGTTCAGCCTGGAGAAAAGGGGGCTGAAGGGAGACCTTCTTGCTCTCTACAAGTGACTGGAGGGTTTAGTGAGGTGGGGATCAGTCTCTTCTCCCAAATAAGTGATAGAACAAGAGGAGATGGCCTTAAGTTGCACCAGGGGAGGTCTAGGATGGATATTAGGAAAAATTTCTTCACTAAAAGTGTTATCAAGTATTGGACCAGGCTGCCCAGGGAAGTGGTTGAATGACCATCCCTGGAGGTATTTAAAAAAACGGTGTATGTGGTGCTGAGGGACATGGTTTAGCAGTGGATTTGGCAGTGTTAGGTTGATGGTTGGACTCAGTGATATTAAAGGTGCCTTTTCTAGGTCCTTCCTCAAACTAAAGGTTAGGGTGTTAGTTGAGTGTCTGATCCCAGTTTCTGGTGCAGCCTGGAGATTGCTGCTGGTGCCAGCTGCTTACGGGTTAGTGGTGACAGCTCCTGAAAAGAGTTTCAGCCCAGTTTGACTGCGGATAACAATTTTCTACAGACTGTGTGCTGGAAATCCCTTAAAGAACTAGAAATCCCTTAAAGAACTAGCAGTACCTCTCCTGAGCATTAAAGGTGCCTTCTCTAGGTCCTTCCTCAAACTAAAGGTTAGGGTGTTAGTTGAGTGTCTGATCCCAGTTTCTGGTGCAGCCTGGAGATTGCTGCTGGTGCCAGCTGCTTACGGGTTAGTGGTGACAGCTCCTGAAAAGAGTTTCAGCCCAGTTTGACTGCGGATAACAATTTTCTACAGACTGTGTGCTGGAAATCCCTTAAAGAACTAGAAATCCCTTAAAGAACTAGCAGTACCTCTCCTGAGCATTTCTTGTCTGCATTTATCCTCTTTCCTCCTTTTCTTTCTATTCATTTTGCTTTTCTGTTGTCTATCCACAGTCACGGAGCCAGGTGATCTCCCATGGCAGGCACAAGCTCTGAGCAAAGGATGCTCTGTGTTGTACTGTCTCTATTTATATGGCTCCTCAGTAACAACAACAAAAATCTAAAAAATGTCATTAAAGCATCTGTCTTTCCTATCTGGATCACTATAGCATAGACCTGACCATAATACAGGGGTTTCTTCACAGCAATATTTGTGGGCAAGATAGATTTTAGAAAGCAAAGCAGGTATTTTTAACAAAAACACAATAATATTTTAATATTTTTTTTGCAAAAAGAAACCCCCTTCTCTCCAAAACCAGTTTGGGGAGCAATGTAACTACGCCTTGGAAGCCTCACTGTGTTGGTCAAGTTTCTCCTGGCAGTAGGTTTTGAGCAAGACCTAACAACCTTGTCTCATCTCCAACCTATCCTATAGAAAATATGTCATTTGGTCTTGTTAATGAGTCTAAGTCAGAACTAAGTCTAGACTTACCTTAACCTATATGGTGGTGCTTGGCCCAATGTTTGCATGGTGTTTATCTTCTTTCCCTTGGTTAACTGGAGCTTCAGTGCCATATGTCCAGGAGAAAATTTCTTGTCTTTTCTGAAGCTCAAATAAACCAGAAAGCAGAGGGGAAAAAAAAAAAAAAAAAAGAAAAAGAAAAAGAAAAAGGTCTATTATAGTTCAAATTAAAGGCAGTGAATTATAAGATTTTTTTTTCTCCCTACCCAAGGTAGAAACTCAGCATAAATAAATAAATAAATATCAACAAGAAAAATCTGACACAGGCTGCCGTGTCTTTCCACATTCACTCAACTAAATCATCCCTCATGCTTTGAACAATTCAAAAAGCAAACTAGTTTTCTTTCGAAGCTAAAGATCTAAAGAAGACCACCTGTAGAGCAAGCAATGGAGGAGCATTTTGGCAGTTCCCTCCAGGAGCTGGTACCCAAATATTTTTGCCTTGAACAACAAAGGACCGGATAGAGAGAGTTCATGGAAATAATGACGGAATGTTGCAGCTACCCACTCTTCCAGTGCTAGTTTAACCTCTACCCTGCAGGATTGCTGATTACTTAAGACCTCTGAGGAGCTGGATTACTCTTGTCAGCAGGAGTTAAAGACACTTAAAAACAGGAAGAACCAAAAATCACACCCTTTGCAAGCCAACCTCATCTGCCTGTCAACCAAGACTTCCCCAGATCTTACGGCCTAAAAACTCAGTGCAGGACCTCCTGGCATGAAAACTAATGCCAAGGAAATTGAAATCCTTCCCAAGAGTATCACAGGGCCATGATCCCTGGCAATCCTTACCCTTATTTAATAAGATTTTATTAGGGGAGTTTTGCTCCCCAACTCACCTCCTCCACCTCAGAGGAGAACTCAGGAGACTGGGGAAGTGCAGCAGGCTGTCCTTTGGAAGGTTGTACTCCCAAAACTGTTGGTTTTTCTCTGTATCATGAATGCAGAGTGCATGCCAGTATTCAAGACACTTTCTATGCAGCTGTAAATGCTAAATTCCTCCCCAAAGCCTCGACTGTTTTCTTTCTCTTACTTCTATTTTTTCACCATTTCCTGCTGTCTGCCTTGCTTCTGATTTTGTGGGACATATTCACCAGTCACCTCTTGGTGGCATTCCAGAGATATATCTTACTGGCTTTTAATTTTGCCTTTTAAAGTACATACCATACTTTCTTTAAAAACTCAGACCAGCCAGGGGTTCGGGAGCTGTCTCAACTCAGGCAACCAAGAAGCAGCAGAGCTCACTGGATGGGACACTGGCATGGGTCTCAAGACCAGGGTTCTATTTCTGTCTCCATCCCAGGCACATTCAGCAGCTGTGAATAAGTCCTTTTACTTCTCAAGACCAGGGTCCTATTTCTTTCTCCATCCCAGGCACATTCAGCAGCTGTGAATAAGTCCTTTTACTTCTCTGTTTAGGGATTCTGCATATTTGGCATTTATTTTCAAAGCTTTTTTTTTAGATTTAGAGCATTCATTCCCATGTGCTTGTATAGAGCCTACTATAAAGTGGCCCTAATTTCACTTAAGTTTACTGAAGTATGAAGAAATAACTAGAGGGGTCCTACATTTCAGAAAGGCAGATAAAGGCTGAAATCAGGAGTACAATTGCCAATTCTTATTACTGCTAATACACTTATTTCTTAGCTACTCCTTTCTTAGTCAAAATTATCTCGTATTGTAATGTATAGAAGAAAATAACCCTAGTCTTTTAAAACCAGAGAAAGCATGTGGTATAAAAGGAAGAAGGGATGTATGTTGAGACAAGGAACCAAATTCATTTGCTTATTCTTGTAAGAACGCAATGACATGCTTCCAGGTTTAGAGATTATTTACTTTCTGAAATATTTTTTAGAGAGTGTATTATGGTCATATTCACAATTGGGCTCAGAGAAGGACATGGACTTGGAGCTCGTTCAGAGTAATTTAATCAATCTTACACAAAAAAGCAACAGCCAACCATTATGGCCCAAGTCAATACTAAAATGATTTCCCAAAACTCATTTCAAAGTCACTTCCAGGAAACAACTGGTAGCTTCAAAACTCTGAGCTCAACTATAAATTTAATTTTCTTTAAGGTCTGTAATTGAGATTTTTTTTAATAAAAAATATGGTGTGCTGCCATTTCTTTTAAATAAAACATTGTGCGTTGGGTGGCATGTCATTGTGTTCCTGCTAACTCCTCATTTTTTAACGTGAATCAATATATTTTGTAAGGTTGTTACCACCTCATAGTGACTAGAAATATAAACGCAAGTCATTTTGTTACAGGAAAAATAAACACATGGCATAAATTTAATCTGCCTGCTTACCTACCAGATGGAGAAAAGAACAGGGCCAAGTCACTGATGGAGTCACTGTTTAATCACATCAGCTTGTTGTTGATTTACCCATAAATACAAACAAGTCCACTTGTACCTCTGGGAACTCGACGTGCTTTTTCTCAGCTCCTGAAAGTGGATGGCAGTTAGTACTTTATTCACAGATTAGACAGATAGGTGATCATGATCATGAGATAACGAGGAAATAACATCGTTATGACTACTGGGCTCACCTGGATCCCTGTATCATAGCTATACTTGAGAGCTGAACTGCTTCATTTCATGCACTGAGTCTACCTTGGATTAACTTCAAAAGCCTCGTGTTTAGACGAACTTTTGTTATAAGTGCTATAAATGTATCATAATAATTTATAGGAATTTCACAGACAGCAAAATGTTTATTCAGGTGCAATCAATGGATGTTTTGACACTACCTTCACAGGGTAAGGATTTGATCAATGCCAAAAGGTGTATCAGGTTTTGGCTTATTAGGTCCTGTTTAAATCAATGAAATTATTCTGTGGGATAAAACTATGCTCAGAGGAGTGGAGAATGGTAAGTGATTGTCTCCGATGTTGGTTATGGAGTGAGGAGGGGACACAGCTCCTGTAGCACTGGTGACTTGTTGAAATATTGCCTGTAAAAAAGGCAAGTACTACCCTTCCAAAAAAGCCGTGTGACACCTTGTCTAGTTGTTTATGTCACTGCGTTGTCATTGATATGATCTACCTAAGCAATCCTCACATGTTCTACAAATCAGGTAAATTGGGCTCAGGGGGAACATTAGGGAACAAGAGGAGGAGAGAGCTGTGTTGGAGGGAAACAGGTGGGGTCATAAAACAAAAAAATCTTTGCACATTTTGTTCAGGACCGCAGGAATGTCAGTATCTGCCTACCATTGGATGTGTCCCTGAACATTCTGCATATTTTAAAATTCCTCAGTTTAATTGTGAATTTTGTCTGCCACCTCTCCCCTTTTTAAATTTGCTCTCTTTTTTTTTTCTTTTTTTCTTTTTTTCTTCTTTTTTTGGTGGGGGACACAAGGAGAAAAGTGAGAGGGAGGATAGAAGGGAAAAAGGAGACAAAGCTCCAATGATACATTAAAGATATTACTAATACAGTAGGGAGATTACCATAAACTCTTTACATACCTTTAACATGAGGAAAAAAAGGAAAAAGAAAAGAATTTTTTATCTAAGAGTTTTCTTAATGTTTCTGGGATACATTTAGACCAAAAAAAAAAAAATCCTATGGAAATATCAATGTAAATATGATACCAAAAATAAGTTGCAATTTTCAAAGGAAAAATTACCTTTAGAACTACTTACCCAAGCACCTGGTAGATTTTCTATCACATCATAGTCTTTTAATAAGCATCAGATGGCTTTTAGAAAAAACCACAGTAATTCAAGCAGAAATTAGAGGGCTGATGCAGCAACCACTGGGTGAGGTTCTGTGGTCTTTGCTATGCAGACAGTAGGACTAGATTATCATAATGGTTGCTTCTGGCCTAAAATCTATGAGCCTATGAATCATGGTAATGATACTGCCGCCAAGTCAATTAGCGATATATATTCTAGGAGAAAGAATTAATTACCATACATTCACCTTCTGCCTTGACACCTGTGGAACTTTCTGTTGGGTCACTTACCTGTGCTGGATTCTTTGAGTATTTCACCCAAATCACTTCAGCTCTGGCCTCTGGATTCAGAAACCTATGGTAACAAAGCCTTTGGCTATCTTAAATTTCTTAGCCTGGTTAATTTTGCTGACAATAGACACAGGGTATCTATTTGACATGGACTTTTCCCTCCTATAGCTATGGACACGTGGGACAGGCTGTACACAGATCATTAAAATTATTCATGAGATCACAGACGAGACTGAAATCCTAATAAGATAAAATAACGTGTATGTTTGCACGTGTATATATCAAAGTCTTTAATATACGTTAAATTGAGAGGACAAGAGATTAAAGGCTAGGATGAAAATGTTTGTGTTTGCCTAGGAATAGGATTAGGGGAGGCTATTATTCCAACATTTAGTAATCTAGCACAATTTAAACACGTGTCTACTTCTTTCAGGCATTCTTTCAGTTGCTTCTGATAGGCATTCAAATAATGATGGAGTAGAAAGTAACCACAGTTTAGCTGTCCCATTTCTTAAGCTCAGTCTTCCTCTGATTGACTTGAAAAGTCTCAGGTATGAGTTTTGATGACCTTTACAAGGTATATACAGACAACATTGGATCATCAGGTGCAGTAGGTCTATAAGCGAGTGCTACCAGTTCTGTGTCTCAAGTGAGAAGCTCCACAGAGTCTTGCCTGGACCTTTGAGATACCTCAGTTTCCTACTCCAACCTCCAAATACATTCTTAAGTGCTCCAAAGCCTGTGCTCTTGATGAAGTCAAGAAAAGACAAATTGTTATGATAATTGCCATTTATGGTGCAACCGCTTTTTTAAAAAAAGAATTGCTCTTTCAAAGAAGCACATTTTTTTGTTCTTTATGGATTTTGCACAAAGCTCACCCTGGTGAACTCAAGCAAAGCTAAGAGCAAGGAGGACATGCAAGGGTTCTGGCCCCTCTCAGATTCAATAAATGCATCTATAACAGATGGCTAATTACAAAGATAACTATTAGCCAATCTTAGTAACACTTAGCTCTTCCAAAATTGTTATGAAGAGGTATTCTGGCCCACTGTGTTCCAGCACTACAACTGAAGGGAGCCAAACATACTCTGCCCTAGGCTGGTGCAGGGATTGAAAAACCAGAATATCTGGTGTCCTGATGGCTTATTTTAATTCTTTCTAACTGTGACCCTTTGTCAACCATGGAGCTTAATTCAAGACCAGCAAGGGCGGAATAATTGGATTTGCTTGGCAGGTAACCTTTCTTATTCTGCCAATTAATCCAGCAGAAAAATAAAGCCACTGATCTGCTGTGAGAAGAAACACCAAAGAGATCAAAGACCAGATTCACTCTCCCAGACCTACTGCCAGTGACTACATGGGTTGTATACTTGGGCATACTGCTTGTGCACCGTATGGGCACATCATCAGGGTTTTGATTAATCTGGAAGGTCAGCGTGAGCTACTGAGGTGCTGACACTCATAAATATGGAACAGATGCCCAACATCATCAAATTTATCTGATAAAATTTCTGGCTGAAGAAAGGAGACTTGTCTGGTAAAGGCATCTGATAATCTTAAAAGTGTGTGCTCTGGTGGACAGGCCAGTGCAATCAATGGCTTTTTCTGTGCTCTCTGGCCAATTAGTCTTTTCTGCAGTGCCCTGTTGTCTCCCCTCCTTCTCCTGCTCCCACAACATCCAAGATTTAGGTAGTATTTAGAGAGAGTGATATGTGGATTAACACCCTCTTAGGCAGATAAGGATATTGACTGTGGCCTGCAAATTACCCAGAGGAGCAGATCAGCCTTTAGATGACTGCAGAGAGGGTTCAATGCCACACACGGTGGTGTTGAGAGTGGAGGGCTGGCCGGGGCTGAGTGGCTGTATTACATAGCTGGGATCATTCATGTCTCCCCTGATGGTCCTCTTCTAGGTGGCTCATAGCTCTTTTAGCCTCCTAAGTAAATCCACACTTCAGCATCAGTGAAGTGTGACCCCTGCATCATGAAGACTTGGGTTTGTTGTTGTGTTGTGGTTGTTTGTTTTTTTTTTGAGGGAGCCAAGGCTCTTTGAAACTAAAGCCACAGATGCTTATTCTCCATGTTCTGAGCTCTCCAACCGGGGTCAGACACAGGTGTCACCCTTCAGCCCCGCGTAGCACACCTGATAAATAGGATTCCTGCTCTCTAGCACCAAGAGGCTGTTCATTTAGCGTGCTGGCTGCCCCAGATAGCAAATCTGAGCCATCCAATTTATCCGCCTGGCTGCACAGGGAGGCCTGTGCCCTAATACAGTTTTGTATTCCTTCCTGGCAGCTGGGCTCCAAATAGTGGGAGCTGCAGTGAATAAACCAGTCCCCGGCTCTGACTGAGCCCCGGTCGTCAAGAAGAAGAGCTATGCTTTGGATTGTCTGTTGTTGATCTTCAGCTAATGTAAATCAACTCGATTCTGCTGGCATCAGTGGAAATGAGCTGATTCATGCCGTTTATAGTTTCTTCTTGTTTACTTACTGCATCTTAATGACTGCCAGGCACGGAACCACCTGACCGAGGACATTAGATACAAAGGCTTTTTACCCTTAATGTTTTGTTCAGTTAAAGACTAACAAAGACGACAACTTTAACTTCTGATGAGAAAGCTAGGCCTGTGAACACTTAGCACTAATAAGGTGCTTTTCAGCTTCTAAGTGCTTTACAAACATTAATTAATTATTCCTTTCAACACCACTTGGTTATTTTCTGTTACTAGAGTGCATGTTTACCAAGTTAGCTCCATTGGTGCACAGCACGTTGTTGGCAGCAGGCAGGAGCACAAATTGATCTATAACCACACGCTGTAATTTGCAGCAGATTTGCTTCACCAAACACCATCAGTAGAGCTACAGAGGCAGCTCAGAGGAGTGACCACTCCTCCCCGCATCCTATGGTGGTGATAAACTTTACCTTCCCTGCCAGGCTGAGTGCAAACATAAAACCTCTCTGCTGCACAATTCAGCTAATTCCACACAAACATGTGTCAAACAGGTGCTTCCAGCTTGAAGCAGTTGCAAAAAGTAGTAACGAATTTTGTTGTGTGTCACACCGAAATGCCCATTACAGTATGGAAGAGGCACAGACAATAGGCAGATTTCCAATAAAACACGAGTGAATTTGCTACTGTGAGACAGCAGAGTTTCCTGCCAACAACGGTTATTAAAGATTCTAAATACTCCTGCCTTGTATCAGGAAGTGGCCAATAACTCTCAAAATAAGAAAAAAACACGAACGAACAAACAATAAAAGGGAGAGTGTGGTGTTACCCATCCTAAAATAGCCAAGAACCTGGGAACATGGGACTCGCACCCCTGCAATGTTCAAGTCACACCGAAGACTTGAACCAGTTCTTGACTCCCTAGAAGAGCAGCCCTGGCCACTGAGTTCTTTATTTTCACATCCCTGTCTCTCTTTCTCACCCCTTACACCGTATTCTAAAGGAGAGCAATGTTTTCTGGCAAAAGTTTTGTCTGAAACAATGTGTTTCCCCTGGAAATGAGCGTTTCAGTGAACTGTGGCGGACAATAGCGCCTATTTCCATCAGCAACATAATGCTTCTGCAGTTGAAAACAGGGTCTTGGGGATAGTTAAGCTATCACTTTTTAATTAGAGCTGCCCCAATTTTTTTCCGGGAAATGGATTTCTGGCATAAAACTCTGGAAAGTATCAAGCTGACGGTAATGGTCAGCAGAAACCAGGAACGACTGTCTGCTGTGTCTCCTCCCGTGCAGGCAATGCCCCTCAGGGAATTGAGGCACCAAGGTGGCTCCCTCTATTTCCTCACATTTTCTTCAAGCTCTCATTGCTCTGCTTGTCTTTAGCTGGTATAATCAAACTGGCATCAATGACCTGGCTTCGTGTCACGTACGGAACTAAAAGTGCAGAATCAGGAACGAAACCTTTCACTATCAGTAACCTCCATCCCAGGAGTGATAAGGAACACCGAAAATTAATGCTCCGAGACATGCAGTATAATTAATTAGCCATCTTTCACCTTGTTTGTACTTAAAATGCTTGGTCTGCAGGTAGAGCTGCACTGACACACATTGCAAACGTGGCACGGAAAGCAGCTAGATAGGCAAATGCATCTTATTATAGATCTCTTAACGGAAAGAAAATGTAACATCAAGTAGACTCTTTTGCCTGTATAATTGTATCTATACCTGGGCTTTTGTCAACCCAGCTATTTTTTCAGTCCTTCTCAGTAAAGCTTTCTGCTGTGTGAAAGGCTTGAGATACTGGTTACTGAGCATTATCTTCTACATGGATGTTTACGCTTCCCAACATCTCTGCTGAAAGAATCTCACTATAAGTAATACACAAGTATTTACTGGAAACAGGCAGGCAAAATCCAGTCTATTTGCAGTCTGAATACTTTAAACCGTGCTCTGGGATTCTTTGATGGTTTGTTTGGGGAAGAAAACAAAACCCCTCCCACTGATGAGTTCTAATTCGCCTCCCTCTATGTTTGGTACAAAGAACAGGTGAGGTAATCACACTTACCTCTGCTGCCTGCTCTGCAAATACACCGGGCTTTCATTTGAGAAAATGGCACATCTCACAGCAAAGCAAACAAAAGATTTGAGATTATATTCATTCATTCCAAACCAAACACAATAGTCGTTTCTTTTCTGAAGCGTTGAGAAACAAGCAAGCCTCTCTACTGAATGGAATACGAGCATCTCCAGCTACAGAAATAAAAAGTGCAATTTTAAACTGAGAGTAGAATATTCAGCTTCTGATATAGCTTATTCCTACTTCAGACATAGAGAGGTTATATGCAGCTACCATTTTTCTGCATGTAAACATTTAGTACATAAAACAATTAATTACCCCATGTGTCATATTCTAAAGGATACCTTTTCAGTACTTATATACA
Source organism: Calidris pugnax (assembly GCF_001431845.1). Classification (NCBI taxonomy): domain Eukaryota; kingdom Metazoa; phylum Chordata; class Aves; order Charadriiformes; family Scolopacidae; genus Calidris; species Calidris pugnax. The sequence goes on from NW_015090811.1 coordinate 4,309,675, forward strand.
AGTACATATCAATATATTTTTACATTGATATACTGTAAAATACATACTAAAACCACAGTAATTGCTGTAATACCACATGTGACTTCAGGATAAGCATAGTAGTATCCCAGACATAGGCTAAATAGTTGTTTGCAGCAAATATGCTGAGGGTAATATGCAGAAGCCATTAAAATATCCTTCCTACAGAGGAAGGGACATACCAGGGTAGTCGTTCATCTCTTGCAATCTTCATTGCTAACCAGAACCAGATCTTCTAGGGGAGGAATCAAAATCTGCATGAAAAATGGGGAATTAAATGGCTATAGTTAAAATGCCTTTCCAATATCCATCAGGAAAATACTTGGCTCATGCTATGAAACATGAGGGAGTTTTATCCCTTTCTGAAATTGGGATTAACAGCCCCTGGCCCCCAAATTAATTCTAAATAATTCACCTGCAGATGTTCTCGTTATTCAAAATATCCCCAGGTTTTAGTCTTTTGCTTTGCTTTGGGTCCCTGTTACACTCCTGACAATAAAAAAAACCAAACTAATTTAACATATACAAAAGTTATCTTTTTCCACCTTTTGAATTCACTGAATAATCCCTACCACCACTTCAGAAATGCAGCCAATTAATACAGTCTTCATAGTAATAACATGTACAAAAACATCCAAACCTAATAGAAATTTTCAACAATGTAAACCTGTGATTTACTCATGCCATGGAAAATTTTGGGGGGATTTTTTTTTTTATTACTGTAGGAACTGAGAGAGAGCTAGCACTTGCCACTTACGAATTTGTAGGAGAACAGAGCAGGAAAGAGGAAAATATGAAACATGTTCCCTCTTGCACTCCTCCAAATGAGGGTGTTGGATGTGTTTGCAACAGAACTACTTGCAGCCGATTGGCACCAAGCCCCGACAAGCTCCCTCTCTAATAAAGTGTCTTTCTCTCAATACCAAAATCTAATCGTCGGGACCCGCTTGATGCATTCAAAATGTAAAGCATGTTAAACATCCCAGCCACTGAATATGTGAAAAGGATCATTATTCACAGACTCCTAATCAAAGCTTCATTTCGTGTCATTATTTGTTTGGTTTTACATGTTTCCTCCTTGCTCAAATGAAAATGTCTGGTGTTGGAAAATGTCACATTTAACTCAGAGAAGCCAGGCAAGGAGCTGCATTCAGAAATGCCCAGGCATAATGGGTTGGGTGCTTTTTGTTTTTTATTTGTCTTTTGGAAAAGACTGCACTGTTTGCTAGGTTGTAAATTATTGATTTCTTTGGTGATTTACTTTGCAGCAAATTGAAGCTATATGCAAGCTAAATACAGCTTCACTTAAGCTAATTATGGTGGCGAGGGCTATAAAGATTCAGAAATAGATAATTGTATTTGTTTGACATGTGCACTATGAGCCAAAAGGTGCTGTTTGTTTTTTATTTGTCTTTTGGAAAAGTCTGCACTGTTTGCTAGGTTGTAAATTATTGATTTCTTTGGTGATTTACTTTGCAGCAAATTGAAGCTATATGCAAGCTAAATACAGCTTCACTTAAGCTAATTATGGCGGCGAGGGCTATAAAGATTCAGAAATTTGTTTGACATGTGCACTATGAGCCAAAAATATACCCCTCTTCCATAACACATACTCACTATATAGTGTAAATGTAACTTAAACCACATTTATTTCATTAACAGTTGCAACTTCTCTGCCTGTAAAGGTGCTATTTCCAATGACATGGAAATCTTTTAGCCTCTCCTGGTTTGCCTGGAAGGAAACATCACCTCCATGTTAATGCTGGGACCACAAAGGGTCTAAGCCTAAGTAGGAGTAGGGACAATATGACTTCCCCAGGCTTTTTTTCACTCAATTAGTACAATTAGTAGTGTTTTCCATGTGAAACATTGGCTGAATTTTTCTCTACTTGTTGGGGCCACAGACATTCCTAGAAAAAAATAGCTTTTGAAGGTACAAGCATCTGGGTAGAATAACTGGAAGGCTGGCTCCGGGCTGGTAACGGCGCAGAGCAAGGACTGCAGCGTGCAGAGATCTCACCTGTGTCTTGCCGGAGGCAGAGTTCAATTCCTGGACTTTCAGGGCTGCTCTCATGGCTTTCCTGGAGAGAAAGGAGTTTGACTTTTGGTATGGATTTCCTGGAGAGGAAAACACATTACTGCAGATTTCTCTCCGAGGATCAAACAAGAAGTGATTGCATCTGGAGTGGGATGCAGATGATCTGAACAGAAGTTCTGCCACAGATGCACAACAGATTTTTGACGTGTTGGCTACTGCTGTAGATATATCCCAGCTAACTGTTAAGCTGTCTAGGTGGGATACCTATAGCACTATAAATCTGAAAGCACATGAGTGGGATTCCCAATCCACAGCTTTCTGTACTTTGTACTTTTAAACCTCTGCTGCTGTAGGTGTCCTCAAAATTTTGGTGAGCTCCAAAGTTAGCATCAGCAGCCAACGACCTGGTGAGCTCCAAAGTTAGCATCAGCAGCCAACGTGCCACCATCTGTGCTGCAGAACAGAAGATATTCTGAAGCTCACCTCTGCATCGGGGCATGGGGAAGGACCAGGATTCATGTTAGTGAGAGCCAGCACCATGGGATACACAACGCCACGGTCCTGTGAGATATCCCAGAGCCTCCACACATAAACACCCCTTGCTCTTAAAGCTTTAGGGCTCTCTCCTGTGAAACCGAGCACCTGAAAGTCCTGACTCTAACCTGAAAAGAGATCTTTTCCATCTCAAGTCCTTGCCTAATGAAATCAGTATTCTGGTCAGCTCCAACGGTAGAAAAAGCAGCTGCAGTGTGGAGGGGAAAGTATTCCATTTTCCAGGCTCCATGTGCTAGTGTTTCGCAAATGAAATTTTCTTTGACTTTCAGGCTATACAAAATCTTGAAATTAAAACGAAATGTAATTGTCAATGAATGGAAAGCACTACTTTTGGGCCAGTTCTATTTGTACATATAAAATATCCTAGACTTCTCAAAGTGTCTTTCACGCCACCTCAAATTATTTCCCTTTATTTTTTTTTTCTGGAGATCTCCAAAGCCAGCTGCTTAGGGGTTTTCAGTGCCCACATTCCCACTCATTATTTCATTTGACACTCAGATCCCTTGAGCAGTGCTGAAAAATTACTAAGCCTTAATATCTGTGCAAGACTTCCAAACAATAGCTACAACGAAGAAACCGGTCCTGGCACTAAAACCCAATGAATATGTAAGACAAATTGTATCTGGAGAGAGTAAACACATTAAAACAGGCTACCAGTAGCTTCTTTCAAAAGATATACAATGTGAGCCGCATACTCTTCAATAGCTCAAGGGGCTTATAGTCAATAAATTTAACAGGCTGCAACCAAAAAAGTCAAAGCTAAAGTACAGTACGTAAATGGAAGCTGGAGTGCACTCTTCTTTTCAACCTTAGGACAGAGTTAATAGAGGGGAAATGACAAAACACATAAAAAGGAATACACAGGATTTGACAGAATATGTTTTTTCTTTTCACTTCAAGGCAAACTACCAGCCTATTTTGGTTTACAGATAAATCAAACAAAGAACTTTTATCAGTTTGCATAAAAGTCTCATTTTCAGCATTGGGAAGATTAAGCTTCAGAGCCTTGTTCTGTATGTGCATGAGGGGGATTACAAGGGAAGCAGTGTAAATAATGACCTTGTCAAAAAGAGATTAGCTTCAATGATTGTGTGGTAAAATAGTTGTGTTTTCTGCACTTTTGGATTAAAATGTCTATTGACAGTTTATGTAAACTAGTAAAACTCATGGATATTTGTGGTAATAGGGTAATGAGAGTAGCAGTATCTGACAGCCCCATTGCTGCCTCTTGACATTATTCACGGTATTCTGATGTTCAGTCTGGGGAGCTGGATCCTCAGCCTTGCCAGATTTGTTTGCAGTGGAATTACTTTTAGGAATCCCCTTAGTTAGGTGGTCACACTAAATGTAAATGCATTGGGCCAATCACGTCCTTTTGATTTTTCAAGACCTACCCTTCCCTGACTTCTCCCAGTTGTCTAAAAGCACTAAGTCAACTAAGGGCTCTTAGGGTTGATTTTTTGCTGACTTATCCCTCCTATTAATATTTACACTTGTTTAAGCTGTCAGTAAAGTTGAAGCAGCTGGACTGTTCCTACTCTTTCCTCACATTTTTCTCTCATTTTGCTGTTTCTAAAGAACTCTTGTGAAGAAGATGGGATCTACACATGTGGGGCAATCCAGACCCTGGTGTTGGATCTGCTCTGACTAAACGGTGGCTCCATGGATTGAAAAATCCTGCTCTGAGAAAGTAGGAGCAGAAAACAGTGTGGAGACTCTTCCAGTCCAAATCAGTGTCTGAATACAGAACACGACAGGCAGAAACCCCCTACCTGAGTGAGGGGCTCAGTGTTTCTGAACACACCCTAGCTAGTTTACTGTTCCCAAAGAAGATGGAAATAACTTCACCAGAAATTATCAGCTACTCGTCTCTGTGCCTATAAAATGGTACAACAACTAAAATTTCTGTTTACCCCGCTGATATGATTTTAAAGTTTGCAGATATAATGGTAGCTGTATGTGGTGCAGGGCAGTGAAGGAAGAGGCTGACTTTGTTTATTTGCTATTTACACAGGGTACTCTCTGTTGTAAAGTAACTTGATAAAAGAGTAAAGACAATTTGGTTGATGAGAGGAAACATTGCCATATGAGGGACAGCACAAACTCACGTGGTTTTTCTAGGGCAGTCCCAGGTTACACTGGTTGGGTTCTTCACACAAGGCAAAGCACAGTCTTTGTGTCTAGCACACATCCTGGGAAAGAAATGAAGGCTTTATAGCAGCCTATAAAAATTATGTTGCACTAGCAAAATTGGTTAATGTTTAATTATGTTCAATGGAAAAAGATTTAAAAGTCCTAAGTTCTGACTTCCTAAATCGTTTCTACTCAAGATGCAATATGTTAAGCTTTTTCTTGAAAGATATTAGCTATCAAGTCTATTAAGCAGTGTGAAATAGGGCCTGGGTTGCTGCTCTCATTTCATGACAATGGAAAGCCAGCTAAGGTGATGGGAAAGAGAATTGTACTGTGGGTCTGTGTGGGGCTTTTTTGAAAGTATAGCACAAAATTAGTTTTAGACCAGTCTTTAAAAGGAAGTCACCAAAATTGGTCATTAAGTCTTCGGAAAGGCTGTTAATCGTAATTATGGGAAATTTATACCCTCAGTTTTCCATTTCTTTGACTGTGTCTGTACAGCAGAGTGTGTCTGCAGCGCGATGGGGCTGGAGCCAAACAATATGTAAACCAGTCACATTGGGCAATGGCAGCAGTCTGTCTTCAGAGGCACAGAGCACAGTTCAAGCTGCAAAACTCATTCCGAAAGCTGAAAAAACCCAAGGAGGTTAACCTGTGCTGAACTCGGTGCTGCTCGAGCTGGTTTAAAACCCAGGCTATGTTTACATTGAAGTTTTGCAATAGTGGAGACAGAAAACTGAGCCTCAGCTTTGACTGTGTGTGTCAGTAATTGGCAAAAAATAGGCTGTCTACCCTTGATGAAGTGAGAAGTGCTTGGACGTGCACAGGGTACAACAGAAATAGTCACCCAGGGAAGGCAGCAAGCTAATCAGAACCTCATAGAGTCATAGAATTGTGTCAAGGTTAAAAGGGACCTTTAGGATCATCTAGTCCAACCATCAACCTAACTCTGATAAAAACCATCATTAAACAATGTCCCTCAGCACCACATCTGCCCGTCTTATAAACCCCTCCAGGGTAGGTGCCTCAACCACTTCCCTGAGCAGCCCATTCCAACGCCTAATAACCCTTCCAGTGTAAAAATTTAGAAATCTTTCAACAGACATAAAACCAATCGGTTTCATGCAGTTAAGCTGAGAAAACTTTATCTTATGTAGGTAATGAAAAATACACATCCACTATAATAAATGTGTATCTACATTTGGCCAGCAATTCACTTTTTCTTGTAATTACCTTTTCTCCCTGCTAGTTCTCCTTCTTTAACGTAGTCATCCCATGGACAGTTTCATAAAGACAATCTTGAGAACAGGGAACACGTTGTCTTCTAAAGGGAAGAGAAAACAAAAGATTTCTTGGAGCTATTTTCACCATACCATATACCCAGGTGACTTCACCCACCAGATAACTGCGCTGGCTGATTTTAGCAGGAAGAGGCAAAAGGCAAATATGCTCTCTTTATCCACAAACTAGGAGATAGGAGGATGTTGTTCTTTTAGACTGCATTAAAAAAAAAGCAAAAGATTTAAATGCTTTTTCTTTTCTCTACTTTTGTTTAAAAGGCTTTGAGGGAACACTTGCGGGTTTTTTTTAGTGCGCTTTTCCCAAAGTTTTATTTTCCAATGGATTTAGGGCTCTGAAAGATCTGCTTTTAAAGTTCTGGTGAGAGTTTTATAGTCTAGAAAGAGTTTGAGCATGTTATCACATGTTCCAAAATATATCACTTGCATATTATGTAACATTAAAAAAAATCTGTTTCATTACATTCATAAGGATAGAAACTTTAAAAACTACATATTCTTTTATATAAATTAATCTACTTGTCAATTCTATTTCAGTAAAGGAATACCATTTATAATATGGTCACAGTAGTTTCTTTATGCAATACTAATCATAATTTCTAACTAGTTTGTCAAAGAGTATTGCAATAGATGTGATCTGTCATTCCTTTGTCTGATCTTTGCCTTTCACTGACCTGAAAAAGAAAAAAAAAGTCAATTTTTGAATGAAATTATTTAAAAGTTAGTATTCCATTAGACAGAAAATTACCTCTCAGACAAGTGGTATTGTACAGAGCAAGCAAGGTGAAATGGAAATGAAACAGGATATTCAAAACCAGGTGAGAAGCATTAGATCTATCTGCAAATGACCACTGAAGGATGAGATTTTCAACAGCCCGAATGAAACTGGTGGGAAGCTCCCACTGCCCACTGACAGCCAACTCACAGCAGTATGGAAAAGTTTAACCAATCTACACGTGTTCGTTGTTTAAAATTACGCATCTGTATATAATTTATTGTACAGCAAAGGTTTATCCAATTTAATATTGGACAGTAAAGGAATGCAAACACTTGATGGCAGGTGTTCTAGACAATAAATGATTTGTGAATCAATTTTATCATTACATTAGTGGCCACTTGCTGTTCTTGAGTCTATTCTTGTGTCACTGGCTGCCTAGTATTCTACGGTAAAGTGTAGGCTCCTGTCTGTTTTTTATCTTTCTGAACAAATATGTATAAATAAATAAGCAAATGGTACAAGTACAAATGGGCTTGCCTTACCTTTTCTTGCAAACTGAGTTAGGGTTTTTATTTTGGTATCTGTAAACACAAATTTGGAGTACATGCTCTATTCTGGGGACTGGAACAGCAGTGACTGATCAGCTCTCCGGCTGCAGGAAGACAAAACTGCCAAAGTAGAGACATCCCCAGTTTGGTGGAGAACAATGAGCCGTCTCTTGAGCTATGTATGCATCCGAAAAAATAAAAATTTCTACTGGAATAAAACTCCTGCCACCCAGGCCCACCCTGAGCCATCTCTTGAGCTATGTATGCATCTGACAAAATAATAATTGCTATGGAATAAAACTCCTGCCACCCAGGCCCACCACGGACACCACTGCCCAGACTTTCTGCTCTGAGCAAGTGGCAATTGCTTGGACCAAAATACAGTCTGGCCCATCTCTCACTGGGGGACTGACAGACTGCCCAGATCTTCTGCCCTGAGCAAGTGGCAATTGCTTGGAGCAAAATACCATCTGGCCCATCTCTCACTGGGGGACTGACAGACATTTTGATTTCCTGAAGCCCAAAGGTCTTCAGCACAATGACATGGTAATAGCTTTACAAGTGAACACTGTCTCACAAGTGACTAGATATAGACCTGTTTTCGGAGAACTGCTTACGTGGCCGTAAGTCTTGTGTCATCATCTCTTCCATCAAACCCAGCTACGCTGAAGGGGCCATAAAATCCATTCAAATCTAGGAGACTCCTCTTATCAACTTACAAGAAATGAAGCTCTGCAGGTCAAAACTTGATTCTAAATTGTATGCAAGTACCTTTTAAATTACAAAATTCAGAGAGAGATGAGTATTGTCATTATCATTAGACACCACCCCTAAAAAATGTTGGAGAAACGTTGCCAATTGTTCCTAGGAAGTAAGTTACTGTTACAGAGATATTACAATTACAAAGTACATTATATCATTTAAGTATATATTTAGCTTAATTGTGGTAAAACTTGATAGCGTTATGTTGATTTCATAATTACTAGAAAAACTGCAAAATAAAATACATGTTTTGGGGGACTGGGAATTTGATGTGGTTTATAATCAACAACATTGTTCACAATGATGGATCTGAGTATACAGAAATTATTTCACATCGCAGCACTGGTGCTAACACTTGCTTTTCCACTTGCTTTTCATTACCATTGCAAAGTAGTTTTCATAGACAGTGCTTATTTTAGTCATGGCAGAAACTAATGAATTTTTCAGACTTGTGTCTGGGTTTTATTATACTCCTATACAATCTTTTATTATACTCCTACAAAATCTGGTTTTTATGTATTGTACTATCAAAGAGTGGGCTGAGGATGCCCTTACTTCCCTTTGAATCTTTTTTACAACTTTATAATTCAGAAATTTAAACTTCTCTTTACCCGTTATGAACTGCTCACCTCTGAGTCTGGCCTTGCTTCTCCCTCTGGGTCACGGCGAGAGTTATCTTCACTACGGTGGCATCCAGAGCCTCCCTGCTTTGGCCCTGTTGTACTAAAAAATGTAAAAACAAGGCTGTAAATAGTCACTCCCTCAAGAGCCCGCAGTTTCTGTTTACAGGACAGATTTTAGTGAAGTAAAGAGATGGTTTAGCTAATTCATTTCAAGCTAACATTCATATCCCTACTCCGTACCGGAGTGTAAGCATGATCGGTAAGACAAATCTAAGTCAGTAAGACAAGAGAGATGGGAGCGGGTGCTAAATAAGTGATAGGAAAAATTCCTCCCTCCACACGGCTGACATGAACGTGGTGTTCACAGCAAGAGATCCAGCAGAGAAGACAAGGCATTTTGTGTGAGCGACTGTCAGCCTGATCGTCGTTTCGCCCTCTCTGAAAAATGGTCCTTTGAAGAGAACACCACCAGAGTGATTCACAGCCCTGGTAGATGTTGAAGTTGCTGGAGAACCTCACCATAAGGTGAAACACGTGGCTGCCCCGGTGCCAAGGGAAGAGGGAGGCACTGAGTATATTGATCAACCTTGTGCTGTTTTCTAGAGGAATGTAAAGAGGTGTGGAAAAAAAAAAACAAACCCTGAAAGGGAAGGAAAAACGCAGTTTGGTTGATACAGCAAGGCACTCTAAACCCTACTCCCTGCTGCTTGTGCTGCTTTCTCTTGGTCACTTCATTTTGCTCCATGGATCTATTTCCCCACTGGAAAAATAAAAAAGACTGACAAAGGTCTTCCTTACCTCTGTTTTTCCATTGTACCCTGTGGGATCTGTGAGTGGAAAGAAGATGTTGCAGATGTATAATGTGTCATCGCTGTCAAGTACATAGGTATCTCTTGTTACTGATTAGGTGGAGATAGTCATTCCCCCAGAAAGCACATCGTGAGTGCTGAGCAGACAGACCCCCAACACAGAAGTTGTCTGATATAAAGTTGTGGAGATAACAGAATTAAGGGAAGTTCTATGTGTATGCTCTAAATTTGCTAGGTTTCCCTTGTAAAGATGGGATTTGAGCGAGTAGCACAATGCAGACCAGAGGAAGGGAAGATAATGTTGAGGTAGAAAGGTAGACACTGTGGTGAAGAAGGGCTTTAGAAAAGTAAATGCAATTCAAACAGCAGAAAATTGAGACCTTCACATGAGTGAAACAATGTGCTTTTTCCTCCTATTGTCTGTTGTTACAGATAAGTGCTCCTTACCTGTTCTGTGCTCCTCTCACAGCCTTGCACTTCTACATTCCTGGTTGTCTTTTTTGGGAACACTAAAATAATAACAGAGGAAAGGCAATAATGCTGGCATTTAACGTTGTGAAGAGCAGATGCAATCAAACTTGAGGGTGGAGAACCCTCCCAAATGTGAGCCACGTACTGGCAGTTGTAAGACGTGGACTGTGTATCTCAGAATACCAGAGGAAAGGCCAACCATGGGAGTAGTTCCCTGGTAAAAGATGGTATCTGCTCTACACAGACCCCAGATCTCCTCCAGAGTAGGGTGAGCAAGCCAGCAGCCTCCCCAGCTCACTCCTTACGGACAGGGATATAGTTGGGGAGAGGAAAGTGACCATCTACATTGTCCTACTGCTGAAATACAAGACTCATCAGTTATTTCTCCTGCTTGAAAACAGCCAAATATCCAGTAAATATGCACAAACCAACTTGTCAACATATACAAGTTTTCTGGGGATAAATGTCACAAATGGGCAGTCAGGTGGAGAAGGATATAAAGGTACATAGAACAATCCCATAAAAAGCCAGACTTTTACTTCCACTGGTCATGACGACGATCTTCTACAAATGACCACCAATGCTGCACTGATTGATGCACACCTTACTAGAGGTCAAGGTAATGTGACAACTCAGACAACATTGCAGACCACAGTTAATTTCAGGTTCTGTAAAACAGCTGGCGTATGTACTTTAAGATCATACTTCAAGCAGCTTAATAGAAAATTATAACATGATTTTTAATAGATTAACCTATAATTTATTTTTCATTAACTACTCAAGTTCAATTTGGATACTGTAAAACTAAATGCATTTTTGAAGCTTTTACTTTCATCAATCATTTGATTTTTCTGACACGTGGCATATCTAATTCAATGGTATTGGCTGCTCTGTTTTTAAATAATATTCTGTTTTCCAGAATACCAGTATGATTGTATTTAGACATCTTTAAAAAGTGTAGTGACAGCAATTTCAATCAAAAATGTGAAGGGAAGAAAAGACTTTCTTTACAATGAATACCAGCAACTGAAACAAGTTAGAAATAAGGAAGGAAAAAACAGTATTGGAATACTTTGGTTTCATTCATACTGAAGTTTGTGGTGTTGCGGAAGAATTATATGGCCCTTGTATATAAGTTAATACTGCAGTAGATCACCATTGCCATCTCCTGGTAAATAAACCATATAACTGTGTTCTGGAGCTTTTTCTAAACAGTCATATATTGTACAACTGTAGAGAGATTACACCATAAATAGGCAATAAAGGATTTAGGGTATTTATTGTGAGACTATCATTGCATTTTTATTCTTTGCTCACATAAGACCTTTATAAAGAACTGCATTACAGTTGATAAATAGTGGCATTTGTTCCAATGCACTCTTTATGCTGAAAAGAAATACTGCTAGTTATGACTCTGTAAATTAAGGTGAGACGATGGGTATTGTTGTGATTGAAACAAATACCAGTGCTGCTTAAGAAAAACTCACTGTAACCAAATCAAACACACGCGCAGACAGAAGGCATTAGTTTCCACTACATTGTGATGGGACTCTGCTATGGTAGTCAGCCAAGAGGATGTCAAACAGCCTTAAGCCACCATTATGAAGCGACAGTGGGGATAACAGTGACAACAATAAGCTCTCCTTTCATTTTCTGGTAGTTTCAATCCTTTTCTTGCCATTTTCATTGTCCTTCCCACTGCCATTTCCCATCCCGCTCCCTCTCTCTCATCCATGGTCCCTTTTTGTCTCTGCACAGGTACCTGAAACCTCCTGATAAATGATATCTGTCCTCTCCTGCTCAGAAGGGCGAGGAGTGGGCTCATCCTGAAGCCACCATGAGGTCCTCACTGTGCCCTGCAATCTCCCAGCCACACAGGGAAGGAGCATGAGAGGTGCCTACAACTCATTACCCTTCGGACGGGAGCGCAGCGTTCAAAGTGATGTTGAGCCTTGATAAATCATCCTTTCAATCAAATCAGCAAACAGAGAGAAATGCTGTCTGACTGGCAATAAATTTCAGGCGAGTTCAGCAAGGAGTGACAGATCAGTCAAAAACCTTGTGCCTGGATTTGTTTGTGTATTTCTTTTGCAATGCTTCTCTCTGCAGCAGAGAAAGTGAGTTCCTTTACTTGCAGCTCCCGTATCTCCCATCGGCATTGCCAATTAATATGACAGGGAACAACCCCTTTAACAAGCTTTTGCTTTTTTTCCCATGGGAGTAGAAGAAATGTTGGTAATATTCTGGAAGAAACTAGGGTTGAAGGTTTTCTGATAACACTGAACTTTCTGAGGCCAGAGCTGCATCATGAAGAGCATCTGCTTAAGAGGGGCCTTCGCAGCGGTGACAATTCAGTTTGTTTCTTCCAGCTCAGCAGCCACACAGCCAAGACTGCAGTGGATGGGGTCAACCACAAACACTGAAAAAGAGGATGATAAATGCGGGGAAAAGCAATGGCATTTTAGAGCTGCTACAGTGTCAGAAAGAGTAAAGATTAACTGAAGTTCAGAAAGAAGAGTTCAGAAAGAGTTGCTCTGGAAGGGAAGTAGAGCTTTGGAATGGGAGTGAGAACAGTGTCTTGAGGAATAATGAAAATACTTCTTTTTCTCATCAACCGAATACGCTCACAAGGGGATACAGACTCGGTCTTGGACTCACAAAGGCATTTAGCAACCAGAGTCTAGGGCAGTTACACTTAATGATCATAATAGCTATTAAGGCCAAAAGGGACAGGAAAACACATGCTTAATTGTTAGACTGTCCCAGGGGATCTAGAATCAACACACAATATTAAGGGTATCTCTAGTCATTGTTATTAGCTTCTGCCTAGAAACTTTTCTCTGAAGCATCACTGTAATTATGTATTTATTAATTTATTTTTACTTGCTTTAGCTGTTCTCCACTCTTTAAAAATATGAATACTTTCTATTGCAAAGAAATTCAAAACAAAGTCTCCTCAGTGAGTAAATGGGTAAAAACATCTGAGCTTTAACAATGGAGGGGTAAAACCAGTAGCTTCCTTTGGAAGTTACAAGGGAAAATACAAGTACCTGTATTAAGGAGGAGAAGACAAACGAAATTTAGAAGCTGAGATATATATATTTTCTTTCTTCCAGTCAAGAGGAGGAAATAAATTTCCGCCTGTCAAGAAGGAAATAAACTTTTGACTATTCTCTTACATTTATGTTGGCTATTTCCTTGTGGGAACCAGTTTGACTTGGCATGCTGGAGTCATTACCCACAGCTTGACTGTCAACAGTTCCTGCAAATCATCCAACTATAAAAGTGAAAACACGGGGATTCTCACAGGCATTAAGTTTGCAGTGGCATGAGAATAAATGTGGATAGCGTGAAATCTTTAGGAAATATACATAGGTACATACATACACACCTATATATGAGAGGGAGAGAAAGCATTTCAGCCTACAGTAGTAGCCACCTTCTATTTCCAAGGCTATCCACGCAGCAGAAAAAGACAGAAACTCTCTGATCTTTTTTTAATGGTTTTAAGCTCTAAAAATCAGGAGGTGGAAAATAACCTTAAGCGACTTCTTTGCACAATATGAGTGAGGGCTGCAAGACTGACCTCCCCCTTTCCCTTGAGATTGCATTTTCAGTAATTGTGCTTAAAATATATTCCTTAAAGAAAAGGAGGAGGGAGTAAAGGGAGACAGGGATAAAACAATATTTCAAAGACTTAACAGATCATTGCTGACTGTCCACCTTATCTTCCTATGTCACATTTTTGAGGGCTGTGAGTTTACTATGAAGCACTGTATATTTTCCTTAGCATGCATGAGTGGGAAGACAACGATTCAGTCCTTTATGTTCTAAAAGAAGGACATTTTAAAACAGTCTTTGGGACAGATAAGTCAGAAGTACATTCGAGAAATGCAGAAAAATGTGTCTTTATAGCATTGACTGTACCATCTAACAAGACCTATGTAGCGAGATTATACTCTACGGCTTACAAGAGTATTGATCTGTGTGTACTCCTTAGTGGTGTTACATCCATTTTAACATTGATCTCCGTTTCATTACGCGACTGCATCATGCACTCTCAGTGTCATCTCAGTGCCCCTCTAAAATCTGAGCACCTTCTCTTGCTGTCAAGATGTACAGATGCATTGTGCAGCTTGCAATTCAAAACATCGGTTCCAAAGCCCATTTATTCACACATTCACCCCCCCCTTTTAAAATAATACCAACGACCTACCATGCCTTAAGCCTCCAAAGCAAAGTAAATACAGAGCGAAGAAGACATTGGCAAGTGCTTTTTCTTTGAAGAATTTCTTTACTCTGTGCATTGTTTGTGTTACCTTTCAAAGAAGCTTGAAAATACCATTTCTTTTCCTCACGGCTTCTTTCTATTCCATTTGGAAAACATTGATTTTACTTCCCCCTGTGATTCTTATGCAGCACAAGTAAACATGGCTCTGTTTAATATATGCCCGAGTCTGTGCAATGCCATCAAATTCACTGGAGCTCTGGGAGAGAAACCAGTCTCTTTGTTGGCTTCCAGCATTGCTACAACACCATGCAAAATGTCATGGTTCCTGCATGTCCAGAGAGGTTACTGGGTTTGTTAATTTGCTTATGCATGCTTTGTTCTTCACAGCACATGGCTGAGCACCAGGGCCTCATAAATTCTGATGTCAGCCTTAATAACTCGCTGTTGTTCAGCCCCGATCCCATTAGAGGGATACATGGATCAAAAGCTAATTGCACAAAACGTTGTGCAAATACAGGAGCAAAAAGCCCGCTTGCCTAATGGGTTAACAAAATAGCACACATGATCTTGGGCTTATCACCTAAACCTCTGCTCCAAGCTTGCTTACTGTTCTGTCGAGATGAGTCTCATGTCTTCAGGCTTGTAAATATGAGGCCAAAAGCCTTAAAAACCTACTACAGCTCTTGTCTCCTTCCCTGCTGAGTGTGCCTTCAAGATCATGTGCAGACTTGCCAGTTCCCACCATATTCGGTAATTCTGGGCAAAAGATATCTGATCTTGCAGCCACCTAATTATGCCAGCCTGGGGAGCTAGGGCAGGACATCTTAACACTTGCACCTTGGCTATTCTGCAATAATCACCCCCAATTTCCCTGTGTGATGTACTTCTCTGTCCTACCCTTCACATCTTTGAAACAGGTATAATATTTACCTGAGTGGAGAAAAATACTTTGTTTTTCCCTTGCCTGTATGTTGTAGCAAATGTGAACAAACTGAAAAAAACACCTATTATTTTAATCTTCATGATTCCCAAGGTGTTTTTTTTCCTATAAATTCCCTTTTTCTGCCTTCACACAGCTCTTGCTTTTTCTTGTCAGTATTTTACTGTCAACCTATGTTCTTATAGCCTTTTTCCTACTTTAAAACAGTAATGCCGTAATTTATTGCTGCCAATCCAAACCTCAGCACTTCAGCTACTGCACCAGGACCCTGATCCAGTGTTTAAAGATGGGAATCTTTCCAAGGACATCCTTAGGCACTGGCACTGGATCAGACACTATATGCAAGGACGGATTTCTCATATCCGTAGGTTAACTTCTGAAAGAAAAAGGCTCTATCCAGTGGGAGAGTTACTTACCGAGCTAATATTTTATGCATTGAGCTCCAGAGTGTCGCAAGATGATTTTAAGTATCACAGCAGACAAGAGTCATTCCATATAATGAGTTCTTTAAACTGTTACCTCACTTACCACTGAAGCAACGTAATCAGGACAAGAACAAAAAAAAATAAAATGCTGCTCATGCACCGCCGTACCACAATGCATTACTGCTCACATCTCAAATTCCTTTTCTCACAAAGATTAGATTCTCAAAAACCCAGAAGGCTTTTACTTTGCTTGCACTGCCCTTTTTTAATTGCGTACAATAGGAGCTGACAGGCTACCAGGCAGGGAGATATTATTTTCCCAGAAATTGCATATAAAACATTCAGTAGCTACGAAAATATAAACATGTAATTTATAGAAAGGGGTCCATGTTTTAAAAGTATGGACATGCAACACTGTTCTTAAATTAGAATATCAACAACGAAAATATCATTTCAGCTTCACCAGTTACTCCTGTGAGCATGGGCTGACCAGAGGAAACATGGTCCTGAGCGAAAGAAAACACGCTGGCTGGATCCAAAACTACTGCTTGTTAATACATGTCCAGAGGACACTTTCAGTATTTTATTATTTATTTTGAAAATAATTGCTAGACCGTCCCACATAGGGATTGGGGCTCGCTCTAGCTGGTGCGCTCAGCATTCAGGTATTGAAGCTGTGAATGTCAACCTTTTGCCAATCAACTTGCTCGTCTCTCCCAGATAGGAGAGCATCTTTTTCTCTGTGTTTTGTCATAAAGATGGTGTAATTGAGGAGGAGGAGGAGAAAGGGGTTGTCATTTCTCAAGTGATTCAGTTACAGTCATTCCTCTCTTCCCGCTTATTTCACTGAGTATCTGACAATCAAGAAAGGTGCAATTATCTAAAGTGAAGAAACTGCAATATTAACAGAAATAGTATTTTGCCACAGAGATTAAACGTGGAATTTCAAGGGCTCATTCATCAATGGGTTGCTTACATGTTACAGGTAATCTCTGACAATCAGTAGAGTTATACTATAGGGCAAGACAGTGATTAACGAGATCTTGCCTCTGAAGGACATATTTCAGGTGAAAAGAAACAAAAGTAGAATAGACAAGTGCAAGGGCCAATGAGACAAAAGCTTAATTGTAACCATCACGAGCTAATTCACAGATGGGTTATAGGGCTGCATAAAATGCAGAAAAATGTTCTGGGATTTTATGCTCTCTTATTTTGTGAGTACAGCAAAGAAATGGCCAGTCTACATGGTTGCCATAGCAATGTAAACTCTTCTTTAAAACACATTTCTAGTGCTGGAAGAAATCACACAGCCAAGGCTCTAAGCAGCAGTGTACTGTGAAACAGGTCCTTCCGTCCCACCCCACTTGGAAAGTTTAAGGAAGTTTTGCTAAAGAAATGTAACTACCTCTCTTTCCTCAGCTCGTCTTTGTTTATGTCTCAACGTTTCAACCCTTTTCGATTTGCAGTCTTCCTTCATTTTACTTTTACTACCACTTGTAATCCAGCTTAATCCATGGGTATTTTATTTCCCCTGACTCCACTATTCTCTTCCAGCTTCATGACGGTAAATTTTGCCTTCACTTTCGCAGCCCCCAGCACCGTGACACCAGAATGACTTTCAAAAAGTAATTCATTAGCAGCTATCATAATAATAACTTTCAGTCAAGAATGACTAATTGTAGAGGATTGCCTTGATGGACATAGTGATCTGCTGCACATTCAGAATCAATGGCTAGTGCGATGAATTCTCA
>NW_015090811.1:4339387-4462727 GCF_001431845.1 Calidris pugnax
TCTGTTTTTCCATTGTACCCTGTGGGATCTGTGAGTGGAAAGAAGATGTTGCAGATGTATAATGTGTCATCGCTGTAGTGTATATAGGTATCTCTTGTTACTGATTAGGTGGAGATAGTCATTCCCCCAGAAAGCACATCGTGAGTGCTGAGCAGACAGACCCCCAACACAGAAGTTGTCTGATATAAAGTTGTGGAGATAACAGAATTAAGGGAAGTTCTGTGTGTATGCTCTAAATTTGCTAGGTTTCCCTTGTAAAGATGGGATTTGAGCGAGTAGCACAATGCAGACCAGAGGAAGGGAAGATAATGTTGAGGTAGAAAGGTAGACACTGTGGTGAAGAAGGGCTTTAGAAAAGTAAATGCAATTCAAACAGCAGAAAATTGAGACCTTCACATGAGTGAAACAATGTGCTTTTTCCTCCTATTGTCTGTTGTTACAGATAAGTGCTCCTTACCTGTTCTGTGCTCCTCTCACAGCCTTGCACTTCTACATTCCTGGTTGTCTTTTTTGGGAACACTAAAATAATAACAGAGGAAAGGCAATAATGCTGGCATTTAACGTTGTGAAGAGCAGATGCAATCAAACTTGAGGGTGGAGAACCCTCCCAAATGTGAGCCACGTACTGGCAGTTGTAAGACGTGGACTGTGTATCTCAGAATACCAGAGGAAAGGCCAACCATGGGAGTAGTTCCCTGGTAAAAGATGGTATCTGCTCTACACAGACCCCAGATCTCCTCCAGAGTAGGGTGAGCAAGCCAGCAGCCTCCCCAGCTCACTCCTTACGGACAGGGATATAGTTGGGGAGAGGAAAGTGACCATCTACATTGTCCTACTGCTGAAATACAAGACTCATCAGTTATTTCTCCTGCTTGAAAACAGCCAAATATCCAGTAAATATGCACAAACCAACTTGTCAACATATACAAGTTTTCTGGGGATAAATGTCACAAATGGGCAGTCAGGTGGAGAAGGATATAAAGGTACATAGAACAATCCCATAAAAAGCCAGACTTTTACTTCCACTGGTCATGACGACGATCTTCTACAAATGACCACCAATGCTGCACTGATTGATGCACACCTTACTAGAGGTCAAGGTAATGTGACAACTCAGACAACATTGCAGACCACAGTTAATTTCAGGTTCTGTAAAACAGCTGGCGTATGTACTTTAAGATCATACTTCAAGCAGCTTAATAGAAAATTATAACATGATTTTTAATAGATTAACCTATAATTTATTTTTCATTAACTACTCAAGTTCAATTTGGATACTGTAAAACTAAATGCATTTTTGAAGCTTTTACTTTCATCAATCATTTGATTTTTCTGACACGTGGCATATCTAATTCAATGGTATTGGCTGCTCTGTTTTTAAATAATATTCTGTTTTCCAGAATACCAGTATGATTGTATTTAGACATCTTTAAAAAGTGTAGTGACAGCAATTTCAATCAAAAATGTGAAGGGAAGAAAAGACTTTCTTTACAATGAATACCAGCAACTGAAACAAGTTAGAAATAAGGAAGGAAAAAACAGTATTGGAATACTTTGGTTTCATTCATACTGAAGTTTGTGGTGTTGCGGAAGAATTATATGGCCCTTGTATATAAGTTAATACTGCAGTAGATCACCATTGCCATCTCCTGGTAAATAAACCATATAACTGTGTTCTGGAGCTTTTTCTAAACAGTCATATATTGTACAACTGTAGAGAGATTACACCATAAATAGGCAATAAAGGATTTAGGGTATTTATTGTGAGACTATCATTGCATTTTTATTCTTTGCTCACATAAGACCTTTATAAAGAACTGCATTACAGTTGATAAATAGTGGCATTTGTTCCAATGCACTCTTTATGCTGAAAAGAAATACTGCTAGTTATGACTCTGTAAATTAAGGTGAGACGATGGGTATTGTTGTGATTGAAACAAATACCAGTGCTGCTTAAGAAAAACTCACTGTAACCAAATCAAACACACGCGCAGACAGAAGGCATTAGTTTCCACTACATTGTGATGGGACTCTGCTATGGTAGGCAGCCAAGAGGATGTCAAACAGCCTTAAGCCACCATTATGAAGCGACAGTGGGGATAACAGTGACAACAATAAGCTCTCCTTTCATTTTCTGGTAGTTTCAATCCTTTTCTTGCCATTTTCATTGTCCTTCCCACTGCCATTTCCCATCCCGCTCCCTCTCTTTCATCCATGGTCCCTTTCTGTCTCTGCACAGGTACCTGAAACCTCCTGATAAATGATATCTGTCCTCTCCTGCTCAGAAGGGCGAGGAGTGGGCTCATCCTGAAGCCACCATGAGGTCCTCACTGTGCCCTGCAATCTCCCAGCCACACAGGGAAGGAGCATGAGAGGTGCCTACAACTCATTACCCTTCGGACGGGAGCGCAGCGTTCAAAGTGATGTTGAGCCTTGATAAATCATCCTTTCAATCAAATCAGCAAACAGAGAGAAATGCTGTCTGACTGGCAATAAATTTCAGGCGAGTTCAGCAAGGAGTGACAGATCAGTCAAAAACCTTGTGCCTGGATTTGTTTGTGTATTTCTTTTGCAATGCTTCTCTCTGCAGCAGAGAAAGTGAGTTCCTTTACTTGCAGCTCCCATATCTCCTGTTGGCATTGCCAATTAATATGACAGGGAACAACCCCTTTAACAAGCTTTTGCTTTTTTTCCCATGGGAGTAGAAGAAATGTTGGTAATATTCTGGAAGAAACTAGGGTTGAAGGTTTTCTGATAACACTGAACTTTCTGAGGCCAGAGCTGCATCATGAAGAGCATCTGCTTAAGAGGGGCCTTCGCAGCGGTGACAATTCAGTTTGTTTCTTCCAGCTCAGCAGCCACACAGCCAAGACTGCAGTGGATGGGGTCAACCACAAACACTGAAAAAGAGGATGATAAATGCGGGGAAAAGCAATGGCATTTTAGAGCTGCTACAGTGTCAGAAAGAGTAAAGATTAACTGAAGTTCAGAAAGAAGAGTTCAGAAAGAGTTGCTCTGGAAGGGAAGTAGAGCTTTGGAATGGGAGTGAGAACAGTGTCTTGAGGAATAATGAAAATACTTCTTTTTCTCATCAACCGAATACGCTCACAAGGGGATACAGACTCGGTCTTGGACTCACAAAGGCATTTAGCAACCAGAGTCTAGGGCAGTTACACTTAATGATCATAATAGCTATTAAGGCCAAAAGGGACAGGAAAACACATGCTTAATTGTTAGACTGTCCCAGGGGATCTAGAATCAACACACAATATTAAGGGTATCTCTAGTCATTGTTATTAGCTTCTGCCTAGAAACTTTTCTCTGAAGCATCACTGTAATTATGTATTTATTAATTTATTTTTACTTGCTTTAGCTGTTCTCCACTCTTTAAAAATATGAATACTTTCTATTGCAAAGAAATTCAAAACAAAGTCTCCTCAGTGAGTAAATGGGTAAAAACATCTGAGCTTTAACAATGGAGGGGTAAAACCAGTAGCTTCCTTTGGAAGTTACAAGGGAAAATACAAGTACCTGTATTAAGGAGGAGAAGACAAACGAAATTTAGAAGCTGAGATATATATATTTTCTTTCTTCCAGTCAAGAGGAGGAAATAAATTTCCGCCTGTCAAGAAGGAAATAAACTTTTGACTATTCTCTTACATTTATGTTGGCTATTTCCTTGTGGGAACCAGTTTGACTTGGCATGCTGGAGTCATTACCCACAGCTTGACTGTCAACAGTTCCTGCAAATCATCCAACTATAAAAGTGAAAACACGGGGATTCTCACAGGCATTAAGTTTGCAGTGGCATGAGAATAAATGTGGATAGCGTGAAATCTTTAGGAAATATACATAGGTACATACATACACACCTATATATGAGAGGGAGAGAAAGCATTTCAGCCTACAGTAGTAGCCACCTTCTATTTCCAAGGCTATCCACGCAGCAGAAAAAGACAGAAACTCTCTGATCTTTTTTTAATGGTTTTAAGCTCTAAAAATCAGGAGGTGGAAAATAACCTTAAGCGACTTCTTTGCACAATATGAGTGAGGGCTGCAAGACTGACCTCCCCCTTTCCCTTGAGATTGCATTTTCAGTAATTGTGCTTAAAATATATTCCTTAAAGAAAAGGAGGAGGGAGTAAAGGGAGACAGGGATAAAACAATATTTCAAAGACTTAACAGATCATTGCTGACTGTCCACCTTATCTTCCTATGTCACATTTTTGAGGGCTGTGAGTTTACTATGAAGCACTGTATATTTTCCTTAGCATGCATGAGTGGGAAGACAACGATTCAGTCCTTTATGTTCTAAAAGAAGGACATTTTAAAACAGTCTTTGGGACAGATAAGTCAGAAGTACATTCGAGAAATGCAGAAAAATGTGTCTTTATAGCATTGACTGTACCATCTAACAAGACCTATGTAGCGAGATTATACTCTACGGCTTACAAGAGTATTGATCTGTGTGTACTCCTTAGTGGTGTTACATCCATTTTAACATTGATCTCCGTTTCATTACGCGACTGCATCATGCACTCTCAGTGTCATCTCAGTGCCCCTCTAAAATCTGAGCACCTTCTCTTGCTGTCAAGATGTACAGATGCATTGTGCAGCTTGCAATTCAAAACATCGGTTCCAAAGCCCATTTATTCACACATTCACCCCCCCCTTTTAAAATAATACCAACGACCTACCATGCCTTAAGCCTCCAAAGCAAAGTAAATACAGAGCGAAGAAGACATTGGCAAGTGCTTTTTCTTTGAAGAATTTCTTTACTCTGTGCATTGTTTGTGTTACCTTTCAAAGAAGCTTGAAAATACCATTTCTTTTCCTCACGGCTTCTTTCTATTCCATTTGGAAAACATTGATTTTACTTCCCCCTGTGATTCTTATGCAGCACAAGTAAACATGGCTCTGTTTAATATATGCCCGAGTCTGTGCAATGCCATCAAATTCACTGGAGCTCTGGGAGAGAAACCAGTCTCTTTGTTGGCTTCCAGCATTGCTACAACACCATGCAAAATGTCATGGTTCCTGCATGTCCAGAGAGGTTACTGGGTTTGTTAATTTGCTTATGCATGCTTTGTTCTTCACAGCACATGGCTGAGCACCAGGGCCTCATAAATTCTGATGTCAGCCTTAATAACTCGCTGTTGTTCAGCCCCGATCCCATTAGAGGGATACATGGATCAAAAGCTAATTGCACAAAACGTTGTGCAAATACAGGAGCAAAAAGCCCGCTTGCCTAATGGGTTAACAAAATAGCACACATGATCTTGGGCTTATCACCTAAACCTCTGCTCCAAGCTTGCTTACTGTTCTGTTGAGATGAGTCTCATGTCTTCAGGCTTGTAAATATGAGGCCAAAAGCCTTAAAAACCTACTACAGCTCTTGTCTCCTTCCCTGCTGAGTGTGCCTTCAAGATCATGTGCAGACTTGCCAGTTCCCACCATATTCGGTAATTCTGGGCAAAAGATATCTGATCTTGCAGCCACCTAATTATGCTAGCCTGGGGAGCTAGGGCAGGACATCTCAACACTTGCACCTTGGCTATTCTGCAATAATCACCCCCAATTTCCCTGTGTGATGTACTTCTCTGTCCTACCCTTCACATCTTTGAAACAGGTATAATATTTACCTGAGTGGAGAAAAATACTTTGTTTTTCCCTTGCCTGTATGTTGTAGCAAATGTGAACAAACTGAAAAAAACACCTATTATTTTAATCTTCATGATTCCCAAGGTGGTTTTTTTTCCTATAAATTCCCTTTTTCTGCCTTCACACAGCTCTTGCTTTTTCTTGTCAGTATTTTACTGTCAACCTATGTTCTTATAGCCTTTTTCCTACTTTAAAACAGTAATGCCGTAATTTATTGCTGCCAATCCAAACCTCAGCACTTCAGCTACTGCACCAGGACCCTGATCCAGTGTTTAAAGATGGGAATCTTTCCAAGGACATCCTTAGGCACTGGCACTGGATCAGACACTATATGCAAGGACGGATTTCTCATATCCGTAGGTTAACTTCTGAAAGAAAAAGGCTCTATCCAGTGGGAGAGTTACTTACCGAGCTAATATTTTATGCATTGAGCTCCAGAGTGTCGCAAGATGATTTTAAGTATCACAGCAGACAAGAGTCATTCCATATAATGAGTTCTTTAAACTGTTACCTCACTTACCACTGAAGCAACGTAATCAGGACAAGAACAAAAAAAAATAAAATGCTGCTCATGCACCGCCGTACCACAATGCATTACTGCTCACATCTCAAATTCCTTTTCTCACAAAGATTAGATTCTCAAAAACCCAGAAGGCTTTTACTTTGCTTGCACTGCCCTTTTTTAATTGCGTACAATAGGAGCTGACAGGCTACCAGGCAGGGAGATATTATTTTCCCAGAAATTGCATATAAAACATTCAGTAGCTACGAAAATATAAACATGTAATTTATAGAAAGGGGTCCATGTTTTAAAAGTATGGACATGCAACACTGTTCTTAAATTAGAATATCAACAACGAAAATATCATTTCAGCTTCACCAGTTACTCCTGTGAGCATGGGCTGACCAGAGGAAACATGGTCCTGAGCGAAAGAAAACACGCTGGCTGGATCCAAAACTACTGCTTGTTAATACATGTCCAGAGGACACTTTCAGTATTTTATTATTTATTTTGAAAATAATTGCTAGACCGTCCCACATAGGGATTGGGGCTCGCTCTAGCTGGTGCGCTCAGCATTCAGGTATTGAAGCTGTGAATGTCAACCTTTTGCCAATCAACTTGCTCGTCTCTCCCAGATAGGAGAGCATCTTTTTCTCTGTGTTTTGTCATAAAGATGGTGTAATTGAGGAGGAGGAGGAGAAAGGGGTTGTCATTTCTCAAGTGATTCAGTTACAGTCATTCCTCTCTTCCCGCTTATTTCACTGAGTATCTGACAATCAAGAAAGGTGCAATTATCTAAAGTGAAGAAACTGCAATATTAACAGAAATAGTATTTTGCCACAGAGATTAAACGTGGAATTTCAAGGGCTCATTCATCAATGGGTTGCTTACATGTTACAGGTAATCTCTGACAATCAGTAGAGTTATACTATAGGGCAAGACAGTGATTAACGAGATCTTGCCTCTGAAGGACATATTTCAGGTGAAAAGAAACAAAAGTAGAATAGACAAGTGCAAGGGCCAATGAGACAAAAGCTTAATTGTAACCATCACGAGCTAATTCACAGATGGGTTATAGGGCTGCATAAAATGCAGAAAAATGTTCTGGGATTTTATGCTCTCTTATTTTGTGAGTACAGCAAAGAAATGGCCAGTCTACATGGTTGCCATAGCAATGTAAACTCTTCTTTAAAACACATTTCTAGTGCTGGAAGAAATCACACAGCCAAGGCTCTAAGCAGCAGTGTACTGTGAAACAGGTCCTTCCGTCCCACCCCACTTGGAAAGTTTAAGGAAGTTTTGCTAAAGAAATGTAACTACCTCTCTTTCCTCAGCTCGTCTTTGTTTATGTCTCAACGTTTCAACCCTTTTCGATTTGCAGTCTTCCTTCATTTTACTTTTACTACCACTTGTAATCCAGCTTAATCCATGGGTATTTTATTTCCCCTGACTCCACTATTCTCTTCCAGCTTCATGACGGTAAATTTTGCCTTCACTTTCGCAGCCCCCAGCACCGTGACACCAGAATGACTTTCAAAAAGTAATTCATTAGCAGCTATCATAATAATAACTTTCAGTCAAGAATGACTAATTGTAGAGGATTGCCTTGATGGACATAGTGATCTGCTGCACATTCAGAATCAATGGCTAGTGCGATGAATTCTCACTCCTGTGTTTGGATATGTGACACTCTATTATAACAGATATTCAAATACCATTAATTTACTAATTTCCTAATCTTCCACTCCAGCATTCAGTCAGATGAGCTCCTGACAGGAGGAAGGCACAGGCAGAGGAAAGGAGGAGAGAAATGGGAAGTGTAAAGGGAAAGGCAGAAGTGAAGCTGTCGGCATTTCCAAACTGCCCTCCCTCAAAGGCACCACTACTCACAGCAGCCCTGGCCTCCACCCTGTCCCAGGCTGTTAAACTTCAGCCAGATGCCAAGATCATAGAATCATAGAATGGTTTTAAGGAAGGAACCTTAAAGACCATCTAATTCCATGCCCTGCCCTGGGCAGGGACACCTTCCACCAGACCAGGTTGCTCAAAGACCCATCCAACTTGGCCTTGAACCCCTCCAGGGATGGGGCAGCCACAGCTTCTCTGGGCAACCTGTTCCAACGTCTCACCACCCTCACAGGAAAGACTTTCTTACTAATATCTAATCTAAATCTCCCCTCTTTCAGTTTAAAAACATTACCCCTTGTCCTATCACTACGCTCCCTGATAACGAGCCCCCCTTTAGGTATTGGAAGGCTGCTCGAAGGTGTCCTCAGAGCCTTCTCTTATTTTTATTTTCTTTTTCTACAAAAAGAAGCAAAGAAAGGTGGCAAGATCGCAAATTCTAGTTAGATGGAAGTATGTCAAGTTGCAGGAGATAATACTATGTCCATTAGGTTCAAAAAGGTTCTTCAACAGATGGAAACCAAGATAATGAGCCCCCCTTTAGGTATTGGAAGGTTGCTCGAAGGTCTCCTCAGAGCCTTCTCTTATTTTTATTTTCTTTTTCTACAAAAAGAAACAAAGAAAGGTGGCAAGATCACAAATTCTAGTTAGATGGAAGTATGTCAAGTTGCAGGAGATAATACTATGTCCATTAGGTTCAAAAAGGTTCTTCAACAGATGGAAACCAAGACATACCCAGGTGACCCGAAGAGGCAAAGACAGCTGTAGAAATGGAGAATAATCCCAAGGCTGTTGGCACCAGGAGCAAAGGGAAAGCACTTTCCCTTTCCCCATGAGACAAGAGTCTGGTCTTCCCTTATTTTGTTGGGTAAATGGGTGTAAACAAGAAGTCAAGTCAAATTGTTGGCATTTCCTAGGTGTAAGATCAATTACAAATAGCAAGCATTTAGTCCTATGAGAATTGTAATAAACAAGAAGTAAAAAGTAAAATTGTTGGCATTTCCTAGGTATAAGATCAATTACAGATAGCAAGCATTTAGTCCTATGAGAATTGTATCCCATCCCTTTGTTTATTGCCTCTCCTCTCCCTTTTTGGAATGATGTAGCAGGGCTCAAAATTCGGCTGTGTGCTGAGGGAGCTCATTGGGAACCTGCCCTTTGCACACCCACACACACTGCGTTTGGAGCATCAGGTGCTGAGAACATCCCTGACACCCAGGGCTGCAGAAGCAGAGCAGGGCTGGGAGAAGGGATTAAAACCAAAGCAGGAGCATCATTACAGCAGTGCCCGCTGCCCCTGCTATTTTTTTAATGTGGTGCTGGCATTTTCATTATAAGCTCATATTTCCAGGTTTTATAACTCAATCATAAAAAATTGCTGAGGGCTAAAATATTGGCAAGCGGCTCTGCTTGCCAAAAAGATGAAGGATTTCCAGAGTGCAGAGAGAGGGAGGGAGTCTCAGACTCTGCTTGTTCCAGTGGGAAAGTGATTCCAACACGAGCAGGGCTCTTCCAACAAGCAGCCTCTGCCAGAAACCCTGCATAATATGCCAGAAGGCTGGTAGCCACATGCTAAAGCCACAGGCAACAATCCATCACTCTTCAGTCCAGAGGCACGTCACTGGAATCCATGAGACCAAACCAAAATGCCAGACTTCTCCCCAAAATTCAGCTGGGATACTTGCTTTTTGCCTTAGAACTGTTTTGAACCACAAAAATAATCATAGAATCATAGAATCGTCTAGGTTGGAAGAGACCCTTGGGATCATCGAGTCCAACCATCTCCCCTACTCTACAAAGTCCTCCCCTACACCATGTCCCTCAGCACTGCATCTAAACGGCCCTTAAACACAGCCAGGGATGGTGACTCCACCCCCTCCCTGGGCAGCCTGTTCCAATGCCCGACCACTCTTTCAGTGAAAAATTCCTTCCTCATGTTCAATCTAAACCTCCCCTGTTGGAGCTTGAAGCCGTTCCCTCTCGTTCTGTCACTAATTACCTGTGAGAAGAGACCAGCACTGCTGGTACCCTACACAGACCTCCAGCTGTTTGATGCTGCTGTATGAGCAGACATGAATATTCAGCTCTGACATTCTGGAGATGTTTATCAGCCCTTGTAGGAACTGGACCCCCAAAGTGGCAACCAGACAACCCACTGTGAGCTCTACCTCCAAGCTTTCCCATATAGGTTCTCTGCAACACAGCCTACCTGCACGGGTCACGGTGCACGTCTGGGGTCTGGGATGCTGTGCATGAACTGAAAGAGGAAAAATGAGAAGCATTATTAGAGGGCTATATAATATATATAATATACATAAAAATATTTATAATAATATATATAAAAATATTATATATTATATATATAAAATATATAATATTTTCTCATGCGAAAATATTGAACTTCATTAAAAAGTTGGAGACAAACTGAATGGTCTCCCCTTTTTTTTTCCACAGGACAGCACCTGTACGTATCAGTTTGAAAATATAACCATATATATATGGTAATAAGATGTATATATGTGTGTGTATATATATATGACTGCTGTGTCCTTAGCATTTTCCTGCTATAAAAATTGAAAAATAATGTCTAGGAGAAATAGCAGAAAGACAGAGTGAAAGAATCCCACCGTCTCACACCCATTCCCCCTCTTCTCTTACAGCCCAGTGATCTCATCTGCATGAGTGGCTCTCATAAAGTTAACAGTTTTATGGCAGGACTATGCTATTTTAAATGCATTATTTTATATGCTGGTTTTTTACTGTAAAAATTGAATTTCTTGAAAAAAACAACAAAACAAGTATTTACTAAGAAGAATATTATTTTGTAAAAAAATGCAGGCTATAATTTCATTCCAGACTCTGCTTTTTTAAAGATCTAAGTGGCATATACATGTCTTTGTTGTGTGATGCAGTGGTTACCATGGAAATTTTTTTTTTTTTAAGTTTAGTGAAGATGATGCAGTCAAAAACATAAATAGCCTGAGCCCCTGGCAGGGTAAATTGTAAAATGGAATTCTAGAATAAATTTACATGGCTTTTTTTCTTTTTTTTTTTCTGTAAGCAGATATTAGACACTAATAAGTCTTTGTGAACAAAAATACTTCACCTTTCTTAAGATGGAAATGATATTATTTAACTGCACTTGCTCTTGGATGATATTAAATTATATAGCCCTTCATGTGCTCATAATCTATGGCTCCTCAAAGACAGTGATCCAAGCCGGTGTGTATGGGAGAGCTTCCTGCAGTACTGCCTGGTTAAAATTTCTTTTTTCAAGTTTTGCAGGGACACCACCAGAGAAATTTATAGCATGAGATTTCTTAACAACTTAGCTAATGAAATCAGCAATGTACCCTGGAATAACTAACTAACCAAGTTGTAGGCCCATAGACATCTCATGTATAAATATATATGCCAACCTGGAAGCCAGGAAATTAATTTGTATCTTGATTAGAAAAAGAAAGACAATATTTTTAAAGTTGAAATTTTTGTTTGCTAGAATTGTTTCATAACATAAGACTCTTGTACAGGACCTGACCAAAGCTCCAAAGGTAATGTAATACCCTGTCTCCAACAATGGGCAAAACAAGATACAAGGAAAGAGCCTAAGAACGGGGCAGACTTTGATGAAATACTTCACCCATGGGCTCCCTCAGCCTCTGGTCATTTGCATTTCACCTGACAGTTTTGGTGACCTCTGTAGATTTATTTCCATGAGCTTGTCCTTGAAGTCCAGTAACCTTTCCGTTTCCACAGCATCCTGGGGCAAGAAGTCACAGTTACGCTACTGGGCTGAGTTCTATCAAGAGCAGTCATCACAATATTGTAATAAATGCAATGCTGCTTTGATGAAAGACTAAATATATAATTTTACTAATGATTCTGTGAACAGAAGTAATGTGTGATATATGACTGAAGTTAGCTTTAAAATGCTTGAACAGAGTAAGTTAGTAAAAGGGCATTTTTAGTTCAGTTGTCTTCAGAGTTATTTCTCCAGGGTAATAGTTATTGTATCTTGCCCAGTAAGTTCTTGAAGGAACTATCAAGACAGCCATCAACAAAGCTAAAAAGCTGAAGCTACTCTTCCCATAGTGCTCCTGCTTTGTCATGGACAGAGATGACTACTTTAATTTTTGCAGTGAAAGAATATTGTCTCACGTCTTGGTTTGCCTTCTACTGGGCAAACATATGGTTTCTCCACAATGATTTTAAACTCATTAGGACAAATCTGGCAAAGCAACAAAATGTTTAACCAGCCAACAAAAGTGATAAAAGTCTCATTCTTGGAGGAATTTCTAATAATTATGTCACACTGAGTCCTCCACATATCTTTTCACCCGGTACAAATTAGTGTAGCTCTGTTGATAAAAGGAAACGATGCCAGTTAGTACCCCTGACCCCTTCCAAATTCACAATAGGGTATGTTTATTAATTAATTTGCAAGTAAGAGATCTTTAATATTAAATATTTCTATGCAAGCCATGTTAAATAGTGGAGTACAGCAATTATTTTTGTCTTCGTAAAGTCTTTCTCCCTGATGGGTATGCAAGAGAACTTTTTGAGGAAATGGACCTGCAGAGAAAATCTTACTATCCTGTATTTTATGAGCAGAATAACACATTCCTTCCAACTGTCCTTATTAATTTATAAACAGCTATGATCCTAGGTTGTTCTGGTCATTCAAGTTTATGATCAGAATAAAATTACTCTCAATTGAGAGAAAAAAACACCTCTTCTCCAAAGCTTCATAACAAGTGATAAGTATTCACTGGACCATAATTATGTCTTTCTATTTTTCCATGCTGTTTCAGGTTTTAAATTTTTTTTAATATCAGCATTTTAATTAAGCTTTAATCTTCACAGCACTAAACTAAATTAAAAGGATCTTTATAGTGAGTGTTGCTTTGGTAACTAGCAGAAGGGGTAAAATTACCTTATCTGTTTGTTCACCATGTTGCAACTGTAAACATCTCAGTTATGGTCTTTAATTTGCTCATTTTCACTAAAAAAAAAAAAAAAAAAGAAAGAAAAAAGACATGACACCAAACCCAGTTATCACTGTTGGAATAGTCCTCTAGTGGGATCTCACTGTGCTCGTGACGGACAAACATGTAGCAGAGCACCCTTTGCTCCAAGAGATTAAATACAAGCTAATTAGGCAAGACGCAAAGCAGGCAGAGACTGGTGAAGCAGCAGTATCCACCACAGAAATTCCCATCTCCTTACCCTTCTGTCTCACCCTCTCTATTTCCTTCAGCATTCTGCAACACAGTAAACTTTAAACATAAACTTCATATGAGGTTCCCAAAGCTTCTTGCAGATAATTAGCAACACATCATCAAAATGTACCTGCCATGTACCTGCCATGTCATTGTCCCATTTTATATCTAGGTGAAATAGTAAACAACAAATTAAGTTGTACACAATTATCAGCTAAACATGATCCTACATTATAACACTTTAACAGAAACATGCTGAAGACATGAAAGCACCCTTGGCATTTAAAAGCCTGTACAACTTGAACTATGAGTTGTAGAATCAGTGAGAGAAAGAGAAAGAAAATTGTTAGACTTTTCTTTTAATGCTGAGGGACCACTGATCAAAACAGCAGTAAGTTCTCCTCACCTCCAAACAGAAAAAAAAGAACGCTTCATAAGATGACTTTAAAAAATTGTACTTTTATATAATTTCAGAGATCTACATGCCTGTTTCTCTTCCTCAATCTTTCTCTGTTTGACTGAATTCACCCTCATTAAGTGACTGACACTCCCTTTCATTAGAAAGGCAGCCCACGGATACTGACTACAGCAGCCTGAAAATGCAGTTTAACCTCAGCTTCTGCTGGCTCTTTGGGAAGAGCCCTCTAGATGGAGCACAGGTGAAGAGCCACGTCATCCCACTGAAAGCCAAAACCATCATCCAAAGAGCCAGCAGGAATTTTCACGTCTGTACAGGTTAAGTTTTTTCCAGCCGTAGGACACAAACCAGCACATCCCCCTTTCTCCCCAGCTCTGCTGCTGGTATGAAGCCTTTCTAGGTAAAATCCTTTCCTCCAACACTCATTTGCTATGAATTATACCTCTTGAACCCAACAGTTTTTTACAGGGAACAGATTATATCCAAAAGAATACGGAAAACCCTCACGCCTGCAGAGCTGATTCCTAGGAGCTTCTGCTGCCATCTAGGGCTCACTCTGTTGTCTAACTTCTCGGAGATCTCTGGCTCAAGACAGGGCTCACTCTGTTGTCTAACTTCTCGGAGAGGCAACCTCTTTGCAAAGAACAGGACTGTGAAGAACACTTTGAGCACAAAGACTCACATTCCACAGAGAGTCAGCAAAATCCCACAAACAGAACGACTTCAGACTCATCTCACCGTCCAGTTTGACTCTCCATGTGTATTTTTCCAGTCTTCCCTGTGAAGCGCTTACAGCTTCAAGTCCATCAGCATAATTACTAGCTAGGACACATGCTCAAAGTTCTTTTTTTTAATTAAAAAAAAGGTTCAGTCAGCAAAAAGGGTTTAAAATGTGCGGCAGTGCACAACAAGACTGTCCTACAGCTCTGACTGCAATTTGTTTTGAATTTTCAACTTATTTTCAAATTTCAATAAACATGAGATAGCAAAGCCTATAAAACCAAGGCACATAATAATGTGCTGTCAAGCTGTGACAAAGTCAGTCTTCACCAAAGATGCGTCTTCTCCCTCTGAGAGATCCTAAATTTGAGGCTGAACTGAGAATGACAGAATACGTAGCACTGAGAAATCAAAAGTTTTCAATTGGTGAGATTTCTCTGTTTTCTGATTTTGATGGACAACAAAACAGTTGAAAGTTACAACTCATTTAGAGACATGAGAAAAATGACAGCAAATAGAAGATACAGAATAAAAAAAAAAAAATAAGAACTGTCAACCACTGAACATAAAAGGAGAAAAGAGACATTTTATTTTGCATCACCTTATTTATTACATACTGAAGAAACATTTTTTGCCCAAGTCATGTGCATTAAATACTTTTGGTCTTCCTTCAATAATCCATAGAAAAACAGATTCTTAAACTCAGCTTAAATGTAGGCCTCATGAAACACTCATTAAATATGAACTAATTACGAAAAAGAAGTCCTATCATTCAATATTCAGTAAGAGAACTTTTCCCCAAAGTATTTTACCCAACATATCCTGCTTAGAATCGTGTAAACAGAGGAGCTGTATTGATCCCACTAAGAACAGCCTGAACCTTTTTCTTATACAATGGCTTTTTCCCCCTCTAGGAATGTTTGAGTGTAAGGAATATTTAAGTAGTACTTAAGCAAAATAAAATTACTCTGTTAAACACACAACATATTTCAAAAAGCTACCTATGTCTGTAATCATGCCATAGGCTGTTTGCTGACTGCTAATTGTTACCATCATTTTTATTACACAGGAAAAATAAATACCCCTGTAAGTATCCTGTAAGCACTCGAAAAAATAATCTCTCTGCATCAGGGTAAAGCAGCTGCCAGAAATGAGTCAGATCAATGGTGAGAGTGCAGTCAAGCTCTTTGTGTATACTTACCAAATACAATTATTTAAAACCTAAGGATGCTTCCATGTTTCCTTGTTATAGCTGCTATTGTGTAAACAGCAAATAAAATCCTCCCCGAGCAGAGACCTGGGCTACAGACTGAGGGCAAAATGTTAACCTACGAGTAAAGGGCTTTTCCTAGGGAGTCTAAGGAGCATCTCACAGGATTTAGTATAATCCATGAATTGCAAGGAACAACTGTGGCCACAGCTGGATTCCACCTGTTCACCCTCTCTGACAGATGTTCAGGGCCCTCGAAGCCCTCGGTTAAATACCAGCTGTACCTCAGCGAGGGAGCAGACCACATTACGGCAGAAGTACTTCCCTGAGAACATTGCCAGGAATTGCCTGACCTGTCAAGGCTGCTTGTAGGAATAATCTCCCCCAGAGAACCCCCTCGATGCCTAGACCACTTCCCCCCAAAGGCATCCCGTCAATGCAAATCACATCCATTGCTCTCAAGCGGAGGTTTCCTTCACGGAGCCTGGCTCTGCCTGACCCGAAAGCAGAGAAACACATTTGTTCATTCCAGCCATGGCCCGACCTGCATTGACTCAGTAGCAGCTCTAGATTACGAAGTCTGTGCTCCTTAGGATTTATTCCTACCCCCACGTGGCTGTCTCATCACCAGATCCATGCAGCGAATTGGATCAGGAAGCAAATCTAGCTGAAAAATAACCAGAAAATTAAGCCCACATCGTACTGATTTTAAGCAGGATCCTCTCCCCGCCCTGTTCACCAGCTGAACAGAAGAGCTGAAAAGCCAAAGGTACAGCAACTAAATGTTTAATTGCCACATCGGCTGAAGTAGCTCCCCAAATACTTCTTCTGTGGCACGATAATTAGAATTACCTGTAGAAGACAGAAAACTGACACTGGCATAGGTCTTGTATGCAGGAGAGTATCTCTCCTGTAATGCTCTCCAGTATCCTGGAGAATTTACTCAGAATTTAAAAATAGATATTAAAAAAAGAAATCAGATTTCATATTAATATTTGACAGCTAGTCTGTACAGGGGAAGGTTTTCTTCTTAATGAATGTCACTTTTTAAATATTACCCTTAAAACTTGGGAACCAGTATGTCTTTAAAACTATGAGCACTATTTATTGCTGTGTCCCTGATGTTAATCTTGTATACCTGATTACTTCCTTTTCAATAATTGGAGAAAATTACCTTGTCGATTATCTTACTTTTCCTATGCAATATTAAAGGCAAATTTAGGAGGATCCCATTCCAAAGATGCACTGGATACTGGTTTATAACAAACACTTCTGGACCATGATGATTTAAAATCATTCTCTAAAACAAACTGGATAATAATCTGGACAACTTTTGGCTGTTTGAGATTTGAAATCTCTCACACTTTTGCTGCATATTCCTAATCATGTCATGTGTGCTTCTCTGAAAATGGCTCCCATTTTCTTCTTCTATGCTTTTCTTTGTAACATATATTAGTTTATTTTTACCTTTGATAAAGAAGTTCTCTCAACGTGATATTTACATAATGTCTCTCTTTCCAGCTGCTGTATTGCTGGGGAGGTCCTATTAAAAACTTTTGCATAACAGTTTAGTCTCTCCACAACCCCAGCCAACTGCTCCATCGATGTGATACTTTGCTTAGTAAATTACAGTGTGATTTTCTTGAGAAATATTTTTCTTCCTTGAGGTAATTGTCAAGAATGTAAGATGGTCATCAAATTCTCCCTTATATTTAAAGAGTTTCCAGGCAGAATCACAGATTATTTTGTTGTTGCTGCAGTTATTGTTTTTGCAGTAAAGATGGAACCATCTGTTCCTTTGAAGATGTGCCAAATCAGTTGAAAATAATTCATTCAAGTAGTCAGTGAACCACAAAAGCTGGTGGTTTAAGGATTCTGGTAGGTTTCAACAGGGAACACCAAGCACACTTTGCCCAGTTTGGATTAGATTTTTATTTAAACAGGGGACACTGAGGAGTTCAGGAAAGTAATAGCTGGACAAGAGAGAGATCATCCTTCTATCTACCTCAATCCCATATAAACCTACTCTTATTAGAGTCAACAGTTACACTCATATAAACATGACTAGCTCACACTATTCAAAAGATAATTATAGATGATGGCAACGACTTTGGTATAGTCCTTCATGTCAGAAATATACCAAATAGCCAAGTCATGGCTGTTTCATAGTTGTTTTATGTCCCCAGTTTGTGTTCTTTCAGCAAAGATCTGCACTGATGGCCATACATAGTATGAATATAAAAAGCAAACATCTCGCTGATGGGGACATTTGGGCAGAGGAAGTGTGGAGCCCACATGCAGAGTGAGCAAAGAAAGGGAAGGAAGGACTTGTAGTAGATGATGTGACATGAGCACTAATGTCTATCTAGAACTAATCTCTGAGTTTGGACAAGATGATGACTCGCTTGACAAGTCCCTGATAACACAGACCAGCAGCAAAGGAACATTAAAAAATTCTGAGGGCCACCTGAGCCCTTAACCATCTCTATTTGCAATGGTTTTCTGATTAAACAATTGGTAAATTAATATTAGCTGGTGTCTGAGGGAGGGTAATTTCTGAGGCATTTTCTGCTATGGGTTTTATTATGATGAAGAAAAGTCTGCATGAATTTATAACTGAGTGGGTTAATTAAATATTACCCCTGGGCATCTGAATCTGAAGAGTATGTCTCTATTCTGAAAAGGAACACATAATCCTTCTCAGCCTGATGCATTTACTTTATTATTTACTAATAAAGTATAGTTTATTTATTGCAAGAATTATTTATTATAAGCATTGTGAAAAAAACAACCAGTGGCTTAATAAGATTTATTCTACTCACTTTTTGAACTGATTGGGTTAATAAATTTTAAATAATGCAAACCTACATTGTAGCATCCTTTTTTTTCTGGGAAAGATTGGAAACAACTGAACACAAACATGACTGATACTAAGTAGTGTTTAAAAGCAAGGATGAGAAAAGAAACAACGTATTAAACTACCGCATAATACCTTCCAAAGCTGTGACAATTGAACATTCGTTACAATGTTGCTAAATAGCTATTCTATCAATAGTGCTAGCATTACAATGCAGTAGCTTAATTAGATGAAGTTTCTTTCATCCTTTATTTATTAGGTTTTTGAGCAACAAAAATATATTAAAAAAAAGATTTGCGGTTCCAATAAAGTACCACAATTGCCGTATTTCTTTCATATACTAGTAATCTATTAGTTAACATGCATTTGCATATTCTATATTTTGGTCATGATAGATCGGTATGTCATTACCAAACATATAACAGAGAACAAATCAAAATATTTACAACATACTATAATTTCCTTTGCAGCTTAATGCCATAATTAAGTAACAACTAAGCTTATGAATCTATTTTGCATGTTTGCAGGTCATGTGGGTGTGTGGTTTATATAAACTACAGTCTCTGTAGTAGATATTATCGGTCACACCGTTAAAATCACATACCCCTAAAAAGATTTCAAATAATTTTGCTGTATAACAAAGTGAATTTCAAATTTGCTTTGTCTCATGATTTAGAGACAAGTGATTTTTTGCTGTGGCTTTAGGTCTACACTGAAACACCAGATTCTCACTTCAGACACCGTGATTCATGAAGTATTGAAGGTAAGGGCTGCCACTGCTCAAGAACACACTCATATCCTCTGCATTATGCTCTTTGCACTTTCAACTAGTCTTTTTTAATTTAAAGAAATATCTAGGGCTCGCTCTCTCTATATTTTTACTGTAGCTGGTTATCTTTAAATAGCCACATTTGGATTTGTACTTTGTGAAATAGGAGACCTCCTGTTCATCCAAGATGTCCATCACTCCACGCAGGATGCAAGAGGAAGAAAGATACACGTTGCTTATCGTGCTAATCTTATCATCTATCAAGGATATTGCACACACAGTGGTAACTATTCTGCAGTTTTAAAACAAAGCAAGCTCTTTTAGCTTGGTTAGCACAAAAGCTTGGGACATTCTGAACAGGGACCTGTACCAATGCAGAATTTGGCACTATTTTAGGACTGGTGGTTTTAGCAAATCCTGGTTGGTTGGCAGGGGAATTTCTGCAGCTTTTCAAGGTACTTGTGACAGGAAACTATCTAGAAAGAATAAATAATTTCCTGCTTGACATCAAAAGAATAAAGAAAAGATGAGCTATGTATATTCTACTGTATAAAGAGAGCCTGCCCATAATAGGGAGTTTATGTCTGGCTTAAAGCTGGGGGAGAAGAATGGGTGAGCACCACCATCACTGAGGTAACCATCCCTGGGTAACCCTATGGAAAAGATGCACTTGAAGGTGTTTATATATCAAACTGTTATTGAACTTTATTCAAATACCTGTTTCGATGGCACGGAGCTTATTTGTGAACAGTCCAAGCCTTCTGCAATGTAACTATGGCTGAGAGGTATGGTCCTTTAACTTAAACTCCTTTAAGTCATTATGAGCCTCTTAATAGCAGACACATTCAGTTCTGACCCATATCAAATTCAGGTTAACTAAGACTGTCAATATAATAATTTTCTGGCTGGATATAGCGTACAATTGGCTAGAATCAAAAGGCTAACAGGCATTTCATTCCAGTTCAAATGCCTAGTTTGGCAAATTTTTTAATCAGGCAGGTCTCATTAATAAAAATCAACATCCAACACTGTATTATTTACCCTGCATCCCAGCGCTCTGGAAGGGAGCACTGAATGTCTGCATCTGTATGTATATGAATTGGACGTCTCTATTCATGCTAATTCAATGAAAACACACACATGCACAAATCACGGGAGCTTTTTAACTGAATGGATAATTGTGCCACAGGGAAAAAGTTAAGTTCATCCTGTAATTTGTGACAGTTGCACTTAACACCAAACTCAGCTCTGGAGTAGCGATGAGACCAATCATCACTGATAAAATAATTTAGTTTTTTGAGTGCAAGCAAATACTTAACGCAGAAATCTAATCAGCCCTTCGTGGAGAATAGATTCCCTTCTTATGCCTTGGGAGGTCTTAAAAAAGGTCATTGAAAATCCATGCCCTTGGAGAAGAGGTTCAAAGGAAAAACTTTTCAGCAGACAAGACTGTCTACTGGAGAAGGCACAGCCAGACTCAGTAAGATATTCTGCAGCAGCACGCGAAGCAGAACCGTGGTACAGACCCCACACGGATTTAAGAGGATGTTGCACAGCCATATGCTCCACAAATGTTCAAAAAAGACATTCATCCGCCCCCAGCACAGAAGGGAGCGAGTTAGCGAAGCAGCTTCTCCCACATACCCAAGGAGGCAAGTGGGCTTGTACAGCAGGAATGTTGTGCTTCCCAAAGAACACCGAGGTTGATTAAGCCTCGTTGGAAACGCAAAGATAAAACAGAAGGAGAAAATAATCTTATGTGCTTTAGTTTCTTACTATTCTCTCTTTTTGCCAGAAGCTGAATCAGTGTAAATAGCAAGCTTTGTTTTTCTGCTTCTGGAACAAAACACACTGCCAAAATATACAGGTTTTTAACCTTTACGATGTTGCTGTCCTGCATTCCAAACCACTTCCCAAACCCTTTCTTTTGCTATCGGTTACTTGTTTTGAACCAAGCTCCACATATCATAATTGCAATTTCAAAAATATTATTTAATTAATGTCGTTCATTTGTATGCGCGGTAACTTCAATTTGTATGCACACAATTCACTCAGTCTGTGGTCTATAGCTGGCAAATAACACCACTTAACAGCTGTTAAATAGGGTAATCACCTGTTGTTATCCACAGGTAGCTTTAATTCAAATGCTAATTGCTCTCAGTGCTCTACTTATAAACCTGCCCCAATGTCAGATACTATATGTGCCACACCAGATGGATGAGAGCCTCAGATGGATTGCACTGTACCTCCTCAAGAAAAAAACCTGAATTATAAAAAAAAAATCTTTGCTACCCTACCGTGCAATGAAAAAAAGATGGCACAAGAATTAAACAGTGATGGTCTTTCAGAGGCCAGAGAGTTGCAGAAAAAGGCAATGAATGGGGAAGACGAAGAAAAGGAATGCAGACAGGACAGTAAATATTGTATGAGCTGGTGCTTCAGCCTATTTACACTGAAATGAGTTAACATTCACCATTAGTAAACTCAGTTTGAGGAAATTCAGAAACAGCTGTTGCAGATGTATGCCAGGACGAGGGTCAGCCTAAACTGATGGGAAATGAGAGCTAAATGAGCTAAACTGCTTGAACAGGTCAGGTGTTTGTAAAAATCCGACTGGAAAATTAAATGTTCTAGCCTGATACAGGGAAATTCTTATTTTTTCAGAGACTTAATTCTTCACAAAACCATCACAAAACATTTCTCTCCTTTCTAGAAATACTTCAAAACCGCACTGCACTACTTACTCCTCATAGCAAGAGCCTTCAAATTATTTTTTTTTTCTAAAATACTTCCAATTCACCCAGGCTCTCTGGAGGCACAGCTTCATGTTGTGCTTAATTTCATCAAACCATGTGTCGCTGCTAGAAGCGATGGTTTAATTCTCTCTCCTCTCCCCTCTTAACTCCATTGACGTGTTCCTCACCCTTTCCTCATATTAGATTTAGTCATTCACTCTATTGCTGGAACATGACTCACCGATCCGATGGGAAAGTAATTTATTTGGAGGAGAGATATAGGGGTGAGAGTCCGCAGTTAGACTGGATTAAGCCTGGAACACTGCCCTGAATTGTCCTGTGTTTCTCGCTGCTATACAGTGAAGTTCCTGGCTGCACAGCTGTAGGTTTTATTTTAGATCCCACGACTGTAAAAGGGCCATTCATTCCCTAATGCTGTCGGATTTTCACACTGTACTGGAATGACTTCCCTGCCGTGCTCTCTGAAGGGCTGCTTTTTTTGTAGGAGAACGAAGCCATCCATCAGTTGCTCAATAGCAGAATCTCTTTGCTCAGCTTCTACCCTTTTGATCTGTTCAGTTTAGATAATTCTGCTGGGTGCCAAAACGCCAACCCAAACAACCCTCATCCCTGGAGGATACATGCCTTTCCACCAGGACAAAGTGTTGACCTCTGGAAATGACCGTCCCTAACATATTTTTCACTGAAATGGGTGATAAACATCATTACAGGTGAAACATGGCTCTGAGAAAGAAATCAAAGCACATAAAACCCACAGATTAGACAGATCTGCAGCAGGTGTAGGCACAGGTTTCAGGGGGGTTTTTGAGCTCATTATAAAACGTAGATCCCTGGCCTTGGAGAAAGCAGCTGCTCAAAATTTCCAAAAACAAAACTTAAATTGAAAACAATGTATTAGACAGTGCCCCAGTTCTCTGCTCTCTTGTGCTCATGATGAGGAGAGGGAGGGATGAAAACAGTGACCTATTAAACCCAGTTCACTTTATCTCTCGGTGTCCTGCTTTAGGGCCATAATTGAACTGAACATCCAGTATCAAACACCACTTATCTGTGAATATTCATTTCAGAGAAGTCAATTATCTCAATCATCATGAGGAAAGAACCGCTTGTTTGTTTGACAGTTATGCCTGAAATTAACATACATTTCATTTTGATGACTGATTTTTATTTTGTTGTGCATATTTTGCTTACAGGAAAGGAAAAAAAGGGACTAAATGTTCCTTCCTCACAGACATTGCTCATGTACAGATTAATGAGCCTTCCAAATTTCTTCCTGAAGTGAAACACAGCAATGTATCTCTTCAAAAATTAAGGAAAGAATGAATCCTCCTTGACTTAAATTAAAGTGGATAAAGAAAGTTAGGGCAGCTGAGATGGAAAAAAAATTGCAAATACTCACAGTAAGCTCAGATGAAATCCTCACCCCCATCTTAGTGGTCAAGGAGGCTTGTCAGAGGAAGAACATGAGACAAGTTGAATATTCTTCATTGCTCTTAGCTGAAAAAAAAAAAACAAACACATGAAGAGAAGACAGAAATGATAAAATTCCTCTCCAAAGCAGAGCTTATGAGTTGCACAATCAGCCTGTAATTGCCAGTGGTTTTGTACATTAAAAGGAAGGATTTTATTTATCATAAACCACTGGCTGTGTTGTTGGCCAATAAACTGTCTTTTCTGGCATCTTGTGTAGGTTACGCCCAAGATTCACAAGATGCTTCTTATGGTCAGAAAAGCCAACACTGGTGGCTGTTTTTACGTACAGTACATTTCTGGTGAGGAATCTGAGGTGAATGGACAGATGACAACGAAATGAGTGGCTTACAACCTGAAGAAAGAAAAACTGATTTGGGGATGAACAGCATAATTAAATACATAAACATACCATTAAATGTCAGAAGATTTCAGATTTCTGAATAAATTCATGTCTCCTGGATTGCAATTCTATATAATTATGTTTAATAATCTCTCCCTGTCAAAGAATATGGTATAAACTCAGCTTTACAGCTGACTTCAGTCAACATCAGAGGTGAGTTAAGCTGTTTACACTGGTTTTGTTCAAGAAATCTGACAGAAGATGGGAGCAACAGTTGATAAGTGAGACGTGACAGCAGTTTTGAAGACTAAGACAGCAGGGAGAGTTGAAAAGAGCCAGAGCAGAGATGAAACAAAAAGAAGAACACGACATAAAGGGGAGAAATCAGGAGATGGACATTTAGAAAGGATGTGAATCTGTTGAGCCATCTCATCAAATGGCACAGTGGGTGAGGAGGCAGATGACATTAAAAATTAAGAGACAAAGTTTTGAAGAGGGTTAGATGTCTGGCTGAAAGAATCTAGCTACTTTTCATTCATGTCAAACACTGCATTAAACTCACTGATCCTCCATTTGGGTATGGTCCACAGTTAGAGAGCAGAAGCTTTCACTTCATTTCCAGAGCTGCTCCATCTCACCTGCTTGGAAATACCCCAGGGGGGGAAGTGCTCACAGTCCCCACTTCTGGAAGCACTTGGAGCTGGTTTTGAGTCATGAGCTATAGACAGATACTTGTTTATTATCAGAAGTGTTATAAGGTCTGGTCCTGGCCAACACTACACTTGACAATTCATTTACATTATATGGGGATCAGCTTGTTCTCAAATCTCTCATGTCCACAGATTTTTATTGAAATGATTTTATAATACTCATTGTTTATGAAAGTGAAATATGCAAATCGATACGGAAAGAACAGATGCATTACCCAACAAACAGACATCAGAATGAGACTCGTGTCTGATTATCCTCATTTAACACTGTCATTTTAAAATGAACCACATCATTTTAAGTCAGGCCGATAAGCCAGTCTTACCAACAAACACTTTCACAAAGACAGATAAATTAGCCCTTTTATTGCTATTGTCAAGATCCCCTCTCTACTTTCTTTATGTCCAGACTTCTTGCCCCCACCCACCAAATTCAGTCTGTTTCCTGAGGTTTCCCCTTGTTCTGTAGCAAAAAGGGTAGGCAAATAACTTATTTGATACAAAGAACTGTCAAGAGGAGGAAGACCTAAACCTCTATAGATCTATTGCGAATAGGCTAGAAACTGTCTCTGCTTTGGAAGATCACTCTTCACCAATTCTCTTCTTCACAACTTTTGATGAAAACCCACTGAGTTGTATAAAGCCCTGGGGTTTTTTTTGTAAGAGAGAACAAAAGTCTAGTGATAGCTCTTCCTCATATAACAGCTCCTGGAGTAGAGGTAAGCCTCTCTTTCTCAAGTAGCCTTTAACATTGATGTTCTCACGTTATGAGTTTCCTTTAACAAGCCCTTACCAGGCCCTTTTACAAGCATTAATGAATTATAGCAATATCATAGATCTCCAGCTCTGTGCCATAAGGGCGTGCGTGTGCATGTAAACCATCACTCAGGAATTACTCAAAGGATGGCACGGTGCCCGTGGTCCCGTGCTCCTCAGCCTCAGACCATGACTGACCAACAACAGCCTCCACCACTCACAACTAGTCACAGAGATGGCATATGGTAGCCCACAGCAAGGAATGCTATCACTTCTCTGACCCAGGCCTAAGGCCAGAGGGATGCAACAGAACTCCTTGCTGGGTGTGCAGCTACTACCTCAATCACAATCACTTGCCAAATTTGGGTTAAATTCATTCCGTTATTAAACCTTTGCAGCAATTACCAAAATCTGGAGTTGCTAGTCTAAACACTCTTTAAAACC
The DNA here is from genome assembly GCF_001431845.1 of Calidris pugnax. Taxonomy (NCBI): domain Eukaryota; kingdom Metazoa; phylum Chordata; class Aves; order Charadriiformes; family Scolopacidae; genus Calidris; species Calidris pugnax. The sequence continues at coordinate 4,365,125 of NW_015090811.1, forward strand.
ATACTTTAAAGGAAAATTTTCAAACTATCACACACCAAGAAGTGCATTATGTTTGGAGGTTGGAATAAACTGGGGAGACGATGCCTTTTTCTTTTAAATGCCAAACTTAACCTATTATTAATCTTCAAACATGAACAAATACTTCTAGTTCCTGAACTAACTGAGAACTTATTAACTGTCAGAGTATTAACAGGCATACCTAATACATTTTACAGACAGCAACTGCTGATAAGTGCTCATGGAATAAAGCATTCAAGGAGACATGATGTGAATCTGGGCATGTCTGTCAAACATCCTGGCAAATAAAATATTAAGAAATCAATCACATTTTAATCTACAGGCATAGAATCTTTGGAGTATAAGAGTGAAAATTGGTTCCCTTCCCTCATTCTTGTAGAAAGCCACTTATTTCCCAGAATACAAGACCAGAGATTTTGTACAGCTTTTACAAAACAAGAGGGTTTTTTTGTTCTTTCGAGATTATGTAACTTTTCAAATTCAGTTTCCCCCGAGTTTTGCCTTTTTCAAAATTGTGTGGCTCCACAGCCTGAGACGGCGTGATGATTCACCCGACAGCATGATGCCAGTTCTGTTTAGCACTGTTTACAATTTTCTGCTCAGATTAGGTGGCTCTCATGGAAAACAAATGCAGCTTCCAACCTGGTTGATTTTAATTTAGGGAGATTTGATTGGTAGGGGATATTCTTTCTGGGATAAGGCCCCTGGGGTAGAAGGACTCTTTTTTTTTTTTGTGCTACAAAAGGGAAGAAAAAACTATATGGTGAAAGATTTCAGGAATGTAGCAAACCTATGTGAAGTTCATCTGTAAAAATTGCTTACCTTGGAAGAATTATAATTAAGAGGAAATCTTTTCAGAGCTGTGCTCCAGGAATGCAAGTCTCTCACACCACGTGCCTGCTCTTCTGTGGAGGGGAGCTCCATTCCTAACACCTCCAGATGGTCAAAATGTGTTAGGCTGCATTGACCATCACGCGGTACCTCATGTGAGAGAGACACTCTCTTGTTAAGGCTGCATCATCAACGCAAGCATTAACACCACCAATTATCCTGCCTGTGTTAGGCTCACCTGTCTTTGTAACATGCTGCTAATTAAGTACCTACAATAATCCATCAAAAGTCATCATCTAAAAGAAATAATTACAGTTGAAGGTTTCAGTAGCATATACTTAATTAAACACCTAGGAGTAACTGAAGATCTTAACACGCTATTTCTCTATAACCTGTATACTTTTTCTTACATTTTAAGGTTAGCTGAAGCATTTTCCCACAAATGGGAAATCTACAAAGAATATAATGTTTAAAAGACACATAATTGTAATAAATTAATTACCATAGCTTCTTAAAAATTCTGGAATGAATTTTAAGTCTGATCCATAGCCATTTTGATGTCCCAGTTAATTCTGCTATCAAAATGAAATGCGTGGTACTTCCTGATTCATCAATAGCAAAACTTCATTTCCTTCCAGTAGTATTTCTTTCTATTCCTCAGGAAAAATTCTGAATCTGTTGAAGTTAAAATGCTGATGGAAATTAATTTATCCTGTGAATAAAATCAATATTACTTTTCTCTAAGGAGGGATAAGCTGCATATTTAACATTAATCACCTGATAAAGACATAAGAGAGAAATAAAGAAAAGTGCAAGTCAGAAATGAGATTGTTTCCCTAAAAGTAGGGACTTGATTAAATAGGTCAAGAGGTCCTGAAAAATAATTGTTACTTCTCTATTTGGGATGATAACCACTTCAAATGGCAATTTGTTCCCTGGATTCCCTTCAGTTACAAAAAATTAATCACAAATAATCTTTTAATTCTTAATTTTTTGCATTGTCCAGAAGAAAAGCATGGAAGAAGAAAGCTTGTTAATAATTTTGAAATCAAATCAATCCATTGGTACTCCTGTACTTCTGTTTCAAAAGACAGATCTCCTAAGCTTTCACTGGAATTTAGCAGAAACCGTTTGGGTGAGAAGCCAAAATAAAAATAGAACCTCAATATAAACATTTTCATATGAATGTGATACATTTGTGTCATTGTCTGGCTTCATTAAACTCTTCACCCCAGAAATAATTTTCAGAGAATTATAAAATTTCATCTTCTTCCCTTTACAAAACAATCTATTAATACAGCAAGAGATTAACTTGCTATAATAATCTATTTCAATGATTCTCTCTTTTTCCCAGGTACAGTCTGTGTGACAGACAAATTGCATGTGCCTGTCTTGTTCATTAGAATTTAATCTAAAGGAAAGGGCTAAAAGGAGTTTCTTTTTAGTGGATGCACAGTTTTGAATAAAGTTCCAAAAGCATATGTCCTTCACACTAGGAGATGAAGGAAAGCTCTACCTGAGTGTCTACCTGCACATATCTATTTATATGCCTAAAATTATACATATTCAGACACTCTAGGCGCCGTGCTTAAATGGAACTGAGGCTTGTATCCTGTTGCTTTTCAGTCTCCAGTAAAGCATCTTGAAATGCTTTGTGTGAAAATCTTCCACAGAAAAAAAAATCTGCAAGACACAATGTAAACAATGCTAAAAATTTTTCAATACAAAAGTTTGAAAGGAAATCCATTGTTTCAAAATGCTTATGCAAAGTAGATGCAAAGGTAGATTTAAATAACAGGTTCATTTCCATTGAAATTTTGTTCTGATGTTCCCAAGGATTTTTTTTTTACATCTTTTTAATATTTAAAAACTTTTCATTTGCTTTCAAAGAAAACTAATTTCAGGATGTCAGCAATTCCTACAGAGAAAGCATTTCTGTTTCTAAAGAAAGCTGAAGTCTTTTCAATGTTTTCTGCACGGCAGAATTCTGGCTTATATTCTACAGACATCCAAAAAGCCCAGTCACTGTAAGAAGAACAGAACAAAACACATGAACAATGTGATGTTCATGTCTTCAAAGGGAACAGGAGAGCATAAAAGTGACTACATTTCCATGTAATTCCTCCCAAAGCCTTACAGAGCAGGATTTGAGTCTCATCTACAGAAATGTTAGTCTATATTTTTTTTTTTTAGCCAGAGATGGGCCTTAAATTTAGGTGTGAATACCCATGTTCTAATTTAATCAAAGGCCACTTTTTTCTCTATACATAGTCTTTCAGAATGCCAACTGCTAACTGTCCCCTGCCCTCCAAGAATCCAAATAGCTTGATTTGACCCTTCTCTAGGGAAAACTCAAGGACAAGCAATAGTGCAAACAGGTAATTACCAAAATTGATTGTGCGTTGAGTTTATTCCTCCTTAAATAGTACAAGCTCCACACTCAGCAGGCAAATGGTTCTCCGAAATGATCTTGCCGTGCTAAAAATGACGAGACAGATATTTAGCCAACACAATTTTAGAAGAATTATGTCAGTTCACCAACGTAAAATCCCGTCGCTGCTGTGCTCCTCCTTGACAGATTGCCCTCAGCAGTGCTTCATAAGGAAGCAGTCAGAAATCAGTGATAGCACAAAAAAATGTTGAGGCAATTTAGGTAATGATAGCAAGAAATGCCATATAATACATGTAAGGGTTATCAGTCATAGTTTACTAAATGCAAGGAAAGAGACACTGAATGTAGTTATTTTCATACAAAGAAATAGAGGCAGCAAGTTACATATGTTTAGGGTATAAAAGTTTAAGGTCATTTACTTTTCCTTTATAGTAATCTGTTAAATCTAAATGAGGATTTGTAATCGTAAACTTGGATTAAAGTCAACCTTTACCATTCCATTACAGAGAAATACTGCCGTATTTTGGATGAGGCTGTCACGCAAGTGATGACAAAGCAGGTTTTTTAAAAACTATGATTATCACCTGGACTTATCTAGACTTATCACCTCGGCACAATTAAGATTTAAAAGTCAAATCACAAAAGCCATGCCAGAGGAGTCAAAGGCAGCCCCAAAGGTTGCTGATGGCTAATCCTTTGTACTGCTCTGGCTCAAATGCCTGGTATCTCAAATGCCTGGTATCTCTTTATGCCTTTCCACATCTGAATGCAGCCAGGAAATTTAAGTCGATGACATGCCCAGTGAGGATCTGCACTACAGAGAGTACAGCCTGCCTGAAAACTGTCCCCTTTTGTCCAGTCCCTTTTGTCTGGAGAGTCAGCTCCCTCAGCTGGCACGAGGAATTCCAGAGAGCAAATGGGTTTTCATGCAACTCTATGGCAGAGAGAGGCCGGGGGGGTCGGGAGGTTAACATCTGCTATAAATACCCGCAGGACTTCTTGGCCTGAATTGCAGAATGTGATTGCTTTATGTTTCTCCTCTGCACCGGGCTGTGTCACACCATGCCTTACCGCGTGACATAATGCAGAGCAGAGAGTCAAACACATAAAAGGAATAAGGCATCTGGATTTTCTCTACTACAGAAACATGCTGTGGAATCCTGCACGTACGAGGAATGAGTCTTTCAAACCACCAGAATCTTAAAGCAAAGTGAGTTCCAGTTACTCAGCTCTTCAGTCAGGTCTGGATTATACGCTGGGATAGTGAATTTATTACGGGATATATATAGATATGATCTAAAGCAACAGACTGCAAAAAAAAAAAAAATGCACCGAAAGATCAATTTTTGATTTGGGTATTGAGGTCATAGCCTGCTCCTGTTCCATTAAAGAATGTTTTTTTCACTGAGTTCAGCGGAGCAAGAGGAAGACTAACATTTACTGCTAAATGGATGCTCAACTGGCAGCCTTGGCGGCACTTTGAACAGTTACTGGAGAGTGGCAGATCACTGAAAGGCTCTGACCTCCACTGCAAGCAACTGTCAGCACAGCAAAAGCTGAAGGCTTTTTCATACATCTTTCTCACGTATTTGGTAAATGCAATACAGGAATCTAACTTTAACATTTCCCATACACGGATTTTTATTTGGGGATTTCATCAGCACAGAAATGTGAGAATTCATTGCGATACTGTTGTTATGAAAACAGAAGCAATAGATGTACTTCTTAAAAATTATACAAAGAGAAATAAATTGTGTACAATCATGTTAGAACCAGCAACTGAAAAGTTTGGTTGAATATTTAAATGGAGGTTTTCCAAACCAGCTTTTCCCTCTCTAATAGTGTCATCCAGCTTATTTTCATCATATCCCTATTTTCATCTGCTTTTACAGAAAAATGTATTAGAATTCCATTCCCAAAATTGGTCACTTTCTGTAATTCATCAAATAGAGGAAGACTCTACTTTTACTATTAAGACCCTTGGGAGGTTGCACTGAAAAGCATTCCATCATAATTTCTAACAAAAAGCTTCTTTGAAGTACAGTAAGTAAATATTTAGGCAGCTCAGTAGATGGGACTTCAGTTTCATTCCCTCACATTTCCTAACATGACTCCTTACTAATGTGATTTTCAGTTCAAACTTGATTTGCAGAATCTACAAAAGCTTTATGTTAGTTTGTTTATAAAGATACCTTGTTTTTCCCATTTGAGCAGTTCATATTTGCTCTTGTATTAGAGCAACGTCGTGAACTTCCTTCCATGTTTTCAGAGACAAGAGAGACAACTTGTTAAGGCCCTCTGAAAAATGAAGTCTCTGCTTTAATAAAGGTCTCTTGAGTTTGATGCAGTACTTTAATAAAGCCTGGCGTTATAGCAACTAAGGGCGAAAATCACAGTAAAAAGACCCCACAACAACAGCAAAAAACCAAACCCAGAGCAAATGCTTCACTATTTGACTCTATTACGATGCTATAACAATGATGTGGGCTTAAATTTTAAATTAAAACCTTGTAAATCTGATTCACACGCTACTCTCCACTTGAGTGTCATACATTTTCCCACAATGCTCACTGCAAGTGATCAGTGCTGCTGTGACCATCTTGGGATCTCACCCGCAAAACTTGCTGTGACAAAGACCATTTATCTAATATACTGCTGTGTAACCAAGAGAAATAAGAAGTTCAGACTGCTACAGAACACCAGCATGAGGATACTATAATTTAATCGAACCTTGCTTTCAACATTTTAACCTGATACAGAATTTAAATAGTGAAAAGAGAAAGAATGAAGGCAAATATTGATCAAAAAAATCTTAGGAGAACATTTTTCTCTAAAAAAAGATCAAATAAAAAGTATTTGCAGACAATCAAAAAGTTGCAGATACAAATTAGGAGCAAGTACTGACTTTTTTCTTCATAGCTGCATCTGAACAAGACTAAAAAAGCCTAGAAAAATTATTTGAATGACAGTTCAACTGCTATGAGATGCAACCCTGCAGCTGAAAACAAAGTTTGAATTTTTTATGATTTTTACTTTTTAGTCACAATGAATTAATGAAACAAGTAATGATCTTAAGCTACACAGGAAACTGAATACACTCAGTAAAATTAGAAGCAAGCTTGAAGCATCCTCCTTGCCTGAGGCAACAGAAATGATGGATGGTAGTCTGAGGAATACTCTTTGCATTCTGGACTACTAAATAAGTAATCTCATTAATCTTCTTGCAGCTTTTACCTTTTACTTCTGCTTTAGCTACATAAAATCTGAGAATTTTGGATGTTTTTTACTTGAATCTTTGATATTGCATAAAACCAGTTGGATGCAATGGGAGTTACAACAATTACAAAGGGAATGTGAAATGTTAGGTCTACTATTTCAACAAGCAGTTTTAGGGCACAGTAAGAGGATAAAAACACAGTACTTAATTCAACCAAAACCTAAACAATAGAAAATGCCCTTGAGATGGAACATTTCCAGTTCTGTGCTGTGCTTTATGATAAAATTCTGCAGACAGAGAACCAAAAGAAAACAACTGGCATGACAGAAGAAAGCAGGAAGCAGGGCGACAGAGTTCCACATTCTGTGGAACCAACACTGGGCAGGCTAAGCTAACTCAAACTTTTATTGAGTGCTTCTATTATGAAATTTAATACCTCTAGAAAAGAAGAGCTCAGTCTTGAAGATCACCAACAGGAAAAGACTTGGCTGAACCAGCAGCCAAAACTGTCATCAGCTAAAATCCACTCCTAATCCTGAGAGCCAGCTACAGTTTTCCTGCCTAAACGAGCTCAAAAGCTACAGATTTTCATGATATTTTATATTCCAAAGCACATAGCAAGTTTGATAGACACAAGAGATTTTATCAAACAGGTTCAGGACAAGATGTCAAATGGTTCCTTCTAATTAGGAAGGAGGGAAAAGCCAACGACACCTTGAAGTACAGTAGAAGCCGCACTGTGAAGATTCATTATTGAGAGTTTTTGGAGGCAGCAGTGGTGGGTTGCAGAGAAGCCTTTAGATTTTTGCATTCAAAGTCCCAACTGCCTACCTATACAGTAATCACAGCAGATGGATAATGTGCTCTGTTCAGTTTTTTTAATAAACATGTCAAACATTAAACATCCTGTTCACAGATGTACTATAATAAAATGTCTTTGCTATGATTTGAAGTTATGCTGCCTCAAAAAAACCTACAGTTTTTACTTTAAAGAAAAAATCCAATTGCTGCACACACTTTAGCCATGACTAATTTTATATCTTACCTACGTAACTCCAGAGGAACAATTTCAACCCCAACGATGATGACCAGGACTTTAGCTGTCAAGCATAAGCCAGAATATGATGATAAGAGCTACGAGATGCACTGTGAGTGACAATACTTTGCCTTAAAACATCTTGCATATCTATTCATGGTCTTTGGAGACCTTACAGAATTTTTAGTAGATTTTTTTAAGTTTCTAATCTACCCGTGGAAAACTGTTTTGGAATTCATTGAGCTTCAATGGCAGTCTTCACATTTATGCACTTACACGGTGCGAGTAGCACTCTATGTGAAAAAACAAGAGCTGAGGGAAATATTCTCAACAAATTAAGACTGAGGCAAACATTTCATCTTGAGTTAAGCAGAGGTAAGATTAAATCCTACAAGCATTTTTATCTCGAAATTCAACATTTCTTTTTATTCTTTGTTAGCTCAGAACAGATTTTGCACAGATGCAGTGAGGATATGAGCTATGGGCTTGGCCACCAAAAGAGCACAACCCTCCCACAAACATGTGTGGTTGGTCCTTCAGGCACCAGGGGTCCCTGACACACACATAGTTCCTCTTAAAACTTAATTACTTCCCCTCATTTTCCTTTAATGTCTTCTGAAAGTAGCTTTTCTTCTTTTGTTTACACTAGAAAGAAATAGGTGGTTATGTAAAAATTTTAAAACAGCTACTCAGGGCCTCTGCTCCCCTTTTGGTGGCACTGGCAGCAAAGAGACACACTCTCCAAAGCCAGCTGTTCCCAGCACATTTCATCAAAAAAAGCACAGGTTTCCTTAGCAACATGCCCCAAAACATCCCAGAGTCCTTCACTCCACGTGTCCTTGGTAGAACCTCTTGCTGACGTGAAAGTGCACAGGCCATCAGACACCCCTGAACTTTCCACTTAACCATACTTTATGGGCTGGATTGTTGGGGATTGTTTTCCAAATGCAAAATAATTGGTTAATTTGTGGAACATGCAATATCTGGTCAAAAGAAACTCAGCACAATATTTCTGGGTTCTGATGTCTTCCTGGTGAAAAGGGGATTGTAGCCTGCAAGGTGTGGTCACAGGTCTCCAATATCTTGCTGCATTAAGCAGCGTTCAGAAAGCAAAAGTAATTGAGGCCACCTGTGCAACTGGGAAATGAACCACAGTAAAAAAAATCCCAAGTTCAAAAAAAGGCAAGGCCACAGAAGAATCTTTAAAATCCCTGGAAAGTGAATCATGGAATTTAACAGGCACTTTTACTTCAGTGCTGTCTGTGATCAGCGGATATTCCTGCCTTTTCTGATGGCTGACACACGCCCAGGTTTGGGGGAAAAAAATGTGCAATATATATGTAGGCACATAATTAAATAGAATTTAATATCTTCTGCTCATACTCCCAGGCAAGGCAACAATAATATATAATTTCAAAACTAAGTATGACAGGTTGAGGAATAGGTATTTATTTGCCGAAAAGGTAGAAATACCTATTCAGAAAATTATATGAGTCATGACTGAATGTCAGAACACAACAAAAAAACCATGGATACCAATCCACTTGCACAGTTTATTTTTTACTTCAGAGTGTTTGGGGCCAGGTGGTGACCAGTCTTACTTACTGTAATGACTTACAGCTTCTCTCCAAGTGTAGGTCACTTGCCTGCACTTACATACAAGATTGCTCCATTGAACCAGCAATTTTTAGGGAAAAAATGGGGTGAAAACTTCCTTAAATTAATATCTCAGTATGGCTAATCTCTTTATAAAGTTAGAGATACTTTGAAATCTGCTTTTTTGTTTTGTTCACTCTCACTCTTACTCACTTGCCATGCGATTTAAGTAGCCAACATACAACTACTGAAATTATTTTATCTAATTCCACATAGAGCATGGAAGTATTTAAACTCAAAACAAAAGGAGAGATGCTGGAAAGTATTAAAAGAGATAAAGCTTCACTTTGTTAAAGGTAAGAGCAGAAGAAAAACGTCTGGTGATTAAAATGGAAATTCTCCATCCATCTTCAGTCTTCTAACCTCTATCGACACCACATTATAATCAATTAACAGTTTAGTGTCAATCCAAGAACCAATATACGTTGTACTTTAGTTGGTATTGTCGTGTGCTGCACATTTTTCATATAGAAATCAAGTTTATTTGTTTCCAGAAGCCTTCTATTTACCATTTCTACCTTCACAGTCCCTCTCAACTAGATTTTTTTTCTTCTGTTTTCTAGAAATGCAATAGTGTGGCACCAAATGAGCTAATTTCGCACCCGCTAGGTAGAATGGGCTGAATTCTACTCTCATTACCAGTTAGTCAAAGCTATTCTATTGCACAGTGGGAGCTCAGCCTTCGTCCTGTAATACTTTCTGTCCCTGAAGAAGGAATGATAAAGCATTCCAGACATCACCGGATGTACTTCAGGTTAGATTAAGAAATATATGCAAACCATCAGAAACTTTATCCCCAGTGCTTTTGGCACTGGAGGACAGCCACCAGTGCCATCTTGTCATTGCAACCTGCAGGTCCAAAATCATTCTATTTGACTGGATCTACTTCTCAACTGAATGCAGGACAGGAAAAGTCCTTTGAAAAGTTGCTCATTTCTTGGTTTCTAAACCCTTCTGCTGGATCTTAGCTCCCCTTGTTTGTCTAGCTGGTTTTTTTTTCCATGCAGCCTTATCATAGATGGCATATGACAGCTAGAATTTGAATAAATCTCAAGAAAAGCTGGAATGTCTAGTGATAGGAAAAGCTGCATTTCAAACCACAGTTTTTCACATTTGTACACAGCTGGTAACTCAGTAAATTCCTTATCTGCGTCTTCATCACCAAGACATCAAGAGGAGCTGAGTGACAAGCTTCCACTTCATTCACTAGACTTTTGTGCAAACATCAGCCTTAACATGCAGGACTGGAAGCATGGACAAGGAGATGGATAAAAGAGGAAAGTTCTGGGGGAAACCACAGCAGTCAATGCTTCTGTAGCAAATTACAGCCAATGTATTGATTGGCAAATGAGATTTAACAGGCTTGAAACTTCTTTATCAAACATGAAGTGAACTAACTAAGTGTGGAATTATGGCAAGGCAAGAGTAAAGTTGTCAAAATGAACAGGATGAAAAGCAAAAAGTGAAAGACCAAGGCAAAGAAGGGAAATAATGAGAGCAAGGAAAAACAGCTGTGAAGAATGAGGTACAGAAAGCAGACAAGAAGGGGTAATATGTCAGGCATAGTGTGGGAAGGACAAGATGGGAGAAATGAGGGAAGAGGAGGTCTAATCACTGACCCAAAGCCAATTTCTTCAAAGCTGAAAAAGAACATTTCATTTATACATATCTGCCCTTCAGGAAATGAAACATGTGAGGTATCAAGCAAAGGACAGAAATGCTGGGTAAGGAAAGAAATGTAACATGAGGCCTGAAATTAAGAATGGAAAAGAAAATGGGAATCACTTCTAAATTTTGAAGTGCCAATAAGTTAATGATTAGAAGGTTAAAATCATTAAAAGAACAAAAAAGAATTTATACAAATGAACGGAGGACAGACAAAATCACAGAATCACCATGGTTGGAAGGGACCTCTGAGATCATCGAGTCCAACCTTAAAAAAAAAAAACAAAACAAAAACACAACACCCCACCACATCACACCCACCCACAAACCAATAATCTTGGGCACTAGAGCATGCCCTGAAGAGCCATGTCTACACATTTCTTAAATACCTCCAGGGATGGTGACTCCACCACCTCCCTGGGCAGGCTGTTCCAGTGCCTGACCACCCTTCTCAGGAAACTAATTCTTCCCAATATCTAATCTAAACCTCCCCTGCCCCAACTTCAGACCTTTTCTTCTGGTCCTGTCATTATTCCACTGGGAGAAGAGACCAGACACAGTTGTCATCAAGTTGCTGTTGCTGCCATTAGCTCAGGTAATCCCCGAAACAGAATGGTCAGAATCCAGAAGGCTATATCCTGGGAAAAGATTGCTGTATATTTGTCTTAATGGTATATTCTCTAAGCATTATATAATGCTCGGTACAATATACAGCATTATGCTCTCTATAATGCTCTGAATCAGCAACCAACATGAAGTCCACTGATAACTCGTGCTTTTCTAGTAATTAGAAGCTCTCTACTGAAACAAACTATCAGATATGAGAGTCTAGATTTTACTACTTCAGAGGCAGATTTGCCTCCAATAATGTTTTTGGAACTCGGGTTGCTTTTGTGTGTGTGGTACAAACCTCCTCTCCAGAACTGACAGCTTTAAAAACCTGTCAGGTACATAAAACTACTATAATATTTTTTACTGATACATTCCCATTGTAATCTCAGTGATTTCTATTCCAAATTTTAACAACACGGCGTAACAACGTATTAAAATTTTGTAGCAGTTTAATTTTGGAATCCAATCTTATACATCAAACACACAGTAGAATTTATAAAAGAGACTAATTAGCCCCTTCCCATTCGTACCTAAAGCTTCCCATCACGCTGTCAAATTCTGTCAAATTTTGTGCAAGACACATCTTCCTTCCCCTAATGCTCCCCCGTACTAAAGGTCAGCATTAACATTATGGAATTTCAAGCACTGTGGAGATAAGTTTGAAACACGTAGGTGGCAGTTCAGTTACTTGCACTGCGTTGCGGATCTTTATTACAAATTCTGCTCTGTCTCCTCATTTGTAATTCCCATTGAAACTTCATCTGCTGCTATCAAAGCTCTTGGCTGCCTAAGGTTTTCACTGCTGTTCTTTACCCTTTCTTTCCTTCCCCTGTGCTTATTAAGTTATCAGCACCCAAATGCACTCAGTTGGGCAAAACACAGGGAGGTCGGGACAGTGTCACCACCGCTTGGGTCATCAAAACAGTGCCAGAATAACACTAAAATAGCAAATAACTCTTGTGAGGGCACATTGCACTGGGTTAGCTATCTTTGTGCATTTTACAGAAGCAAAAAAGAAAAAACCCTACAGACTAGTAACCATAAATTTTGAAAGATACTGAATTTGAAATAAAATTCATTTCAGGCAGGAACAATTTATACCTATTAGACAGATCAGCCAGTTTGCGCCGAAAGCATTACTTTCAGAAGAGCTATGGGGAGTTCTGGGTGACTTTCATCTTGTGGAAAATATTTGCACTTCCAACATATTTCTTTTTGAGTCAGAACGGGTAATTTTCTGTAGCAAAGATATTCTTTCTCAATCCCGGGACAAGAAATAATCATAAGTCACTAGAAAATATACAGACACAGACAACAATTATAATCAGCAAATGGCGATCCAGACAGACCTATTTTTACTCACTTACACATTCATGGTACAGCACAAATTGTTGTGAAAGCACTAAGTTTTCTCAACCAACACCAGGCCGCCTCTTTGCAAATTAGTTTGTGTGCAAGTTCTAGATGTGGCAGGCACAAATTATGAAAAAGAGCTTGCCATGATGAGAAAAGGATTTGATTACTTATGTTTAAATAAGGATCCCCTGAGCTGTCTCTTTTCTGTAGGAATGGTGTTAAATATTTGGCAACGGGATGACACGTCCTGCATAATTTAAACCCTCCCGTTTTACTGGGCACACACCACAGACACGGCAATTCATTAGTTCCCATGCACACTTTCAACCAGCATTAAATATACATGCAAGATGAGCTACTGCTGTGTCCATCAACCGCTCATCTCCTTATGACTTACTTTATCTTTTTATTGTTGACTTGGCTTTTACCCCGGGTGACATATCAGCACTTTTTGTTTGGTGTGTTTGTGAAGCGAGAGGCCTCAAAAGCTCAGTGTTTGATCCCTTCTGATGTCTGACTGTCTTCGGTGCTGTCACATCAGGGGAAAGCCCAGCCGTGACTCCAAAGACAGCTTCCATCCCTCCCTGCCTGGCAGCAGCTCAGCAGCTCTCTCTGGCCTGAGCTTATTTTATTTATTGAGAGTTAGGAGGGAGTAGGAAGACTATGGGATGTAAAAGGAGAAGCAGTGAACGGGAAGGTTCAGCATCTCTTTAATGAAGACATACAAGGCCACTGCGCAGCAACAGACAGCTGCTCCTTGCCTCAAAGAGGAGCAAGCAGTTTAAACAGAGAAACTTCAGCTGATTAAGTCATTTTTAGGCCTTCTATGGAAGAGTGATGAGCATTACTTTTGACGCGTGCCGAAGGGAGTTAGATATAACTAGATGTGTGGAACTCCTGCTTCCAAAATGTAAACAAGAGTTACTGCAATCTGTTTTCCACAGCTATGATAGAATCATAGAATTGTCTAGGTTGGAATATGATAGAATCATAGAATTGTCTAGGTTTGAATGGACCTTTAAGATCATCTAGTCCATCCACCAACCTAAGTCTGATAAAAAAACAACAAAAAAACCCTCCACATTGCTAAACTAAATGACAATTTGCTTCGGCGCCAACACCACTCCAAAAAATGATTAGGTAGCCACTACCCAATGGTTTCAATTTATCATCAAGATAGTTTATAATTTATTTTTTTTTGTCACATCAAACTTCCCAGCTTTTTAAACAAAGTTTTGTATTAGATACGTCTCATCATCCTAGTAATCAATTTTTTATTTCAAAACGGAAAAGTTCAGTAGTCAAGTTCTCCCTGAAAGAAACAACCAAACCTTCCAGTGAAAGATGAGGATAAATGGGAAATGAATGTATAGTTAACCTAAATTTCTGTCAAGCATAAAAGACAGATAATCCTAGTAATCTATTTTTTATTTCGAAACTGAAAAGTTCAGTAGTCAAGTTCTCCCTGAAAAAAAGAACAAACTTTCCAGTGAAAGATAACAATAAAAGGGGAATGAATGTATAGTTAATGTAAATTCCTGTCAAGCATAGAAGACGAGACAGGTAAAAGCACAAGGTATGGAAAAGCAAACAATAAGGTCTAGCATCACTGGAAACATGACAATGGAAGTTGATGTTTCTATCAGTCACTGTCTCCAGGACAGAGACAGTACAACACAGTCCTTTCCCACTGCAGATTTGGCTTTACCACATCTGTCTGTAGGGACGCCTTACAGACACTAAGTGCATACAAAATATGCATTATCATCTGCTTTAAGATTAAATAACCAATTCTCAAAGACTTCTGTCCAAAACACTAACAGATCCCAGCCCTGTACTATGGCGGCAAATGTCAGAGTACGTTCTCACACAGTTCACAATCCACCTCCACACTCCTCAGTAGACAAGAAAGCCAGAAAATATAAGCTAGTCTGCAAGAACTGGAAACCAGAGGGCAAAGATAAATAGGTCTATCTACATTTTTTTTAAAAAAATTGTAATTATTAGGAACATTACCACCACTGGAGTAAGAAATCCAGTGAGAAAATGAGTGAAAAATATCACAGGGAACTGGAAACCAGAGGGCAATCTATCTACCTTTTTTTTTAAAAAAGTCATAATTATTATGAACATTGCCACCACTGGAGTATGAAAACCAGTGAGAAAATGAGTGAAAAATATCACAGAAGGATGTGAAAATTGAAGACTGGTCACTACTGTAAAGATGCAAAGTAATATTTGGGCCACCATGACCGGGTGCTGGAACGACTTCTAGGTCAAGCCACCTATTAAAATAGCAGTGCTCTAGAAGGGAAAGACCCAAAGACTCCTAGAGAATTGCAGCAGCATCACAGAAATGAAACATAAAAGATAGCTAGTCTCCTAACTGTGAGCTTCAGGATATCCTTTCTCTATATTTCATCATTATCTTCAAAAAAATATAGCTTAAGGTAATTGAACTGGAAAATTAGGTTCTCATGTCCAGGACAAGATGCTGAAAAGAAGAATCCCTAAAGGGTGTCAGAATATGTACAAGTAGATTTTATTGTGCAAAGAGTTTCTGACAAGCTTGTTAAGGTAACAGCAGAAAGAGAAAACAGGGTTTCTTTTATCCTTCCCCGGGAGCTGTTGTTGTGCAAGGGGAAGAAAGACTTTGGAGTCCATCATCATGTTAACAAGCACAACAGCTGGTTTCCCAAACCTTTCCTTTGCAGCAGGACTGGGAAAACACACACGTGCAAGAGCAGCACACTGGTGTTAAGAAATTACAAATCAGTGCTAAAGCTTGCTCGCAATAAAGGTGATTTCTCGTAACAGTCCAGGCATTAATGAGTAAATCGGAATAAAATATCTGGATCTGCACTGTTCAAAATTAATTGTACGGTCTCACCCTCCAGGGTGTGAGAGCCAGTGTCTGTGTACTCATGTGTGTATGCATGCTTGTAGGATGGGATTCAAATTGTCTGTAAGAAGGGATCCAGTGTGATTTTAGGTGCTGTGGAGTATCTGAGACATCTGCACACAAACATCAGTTGGGATGCAAGGTCTACAAGCAGACCTTCTGGATCATCAGCAGAAGATCCTATGGGATACAGCGCAGCACAAAAAAAAGGCACCAGATGCCTGTCTTTAAGTGACTAAATCACATGTGAGTGTCACTATATTTAGTACTGAGAAAAGTAGAGGGCAGCAAAAGTTCAGAGGATTATTATAGTGAAAATTTAAATCCCACACCTACACAACACAACCGTATGCTGTCCTGCTTGAAATATTCCTATGCACCACTGAAGTAATGTGAAAATGAAATACTGTGTTCCAGATAAGTGACCTCTGCGTTTATGATGAACACAAAGTACAGAACAGTTTGCATTAACTAAAACATAACAGATTGGGTTTTCTTAGGGTAGATTCAATTTGTAAACCACAGCTCAGAAACACATTTTCTTCTTAGGTCCATTCACTATTCTAAATTCATGCTGCTAATTGTATCAGGTGATGGACACACTGATAACTGCTTTTGATGAATTTAATTAATACAATGAAAGAAGGAATAATATATAGCTATCATCATATTTTTGTGATGTATTGTTATTTCTCACTGAGCAACTGAAAAAATAACATATTGTAGTTCTGGGTTATTGTATAGAGCCTTAAAAAATAAGATCTCATTCCACATAAGCACTTAACAACATGTTGTATCCTGACTCTAAAGATCTATTCCAAGTTAAAATGCTTATAATCTTTATATTCTTGCATCTTTTGTCATTTATTTGTATGCACTGAATCCACCTGGATGTTTCATAGGGCTACAAACATTTTGCAATAGTTTTATGTTGGTCACACCTTATGCTACCAAAGACTAAAAAGCACTTCTTTGAAATAAATGTCCAATCCCTGCTTTGGGTCAGAGCATCGGAGGGGTCAGCATGGCCAAAAGCAGAGCACAGACTCCTCAGAGAAGTCCGTTAATATTCTTTGGAAAGAGGCCTTTTTAAACATCATGCCCCATTGAGAAAATTGAGTTAGAGCCTCAGCAAATGTAGATCAATTTTGCGACAGTCAGTAGTACGGGATCTGCAGATCTGGTATAAGATGTCCAAAACAGCCTGTATTTGATATTAAGATGACTAACGAGCAATTTTCCCCAAGGTTTTCTGAGGAATTCCTTGCTTCTCCAATTCCATTTGCTACTAGAAGTTACACACAGACGTGTGAGAAATAGTTCTTACCTTTGTGACAAAAGCTTCCCCACGCTGTAATGCTTGTGCCTTTTTTCATTTGAAAATGTTTACCCACAATTGATCCAACTTCATGACTTGGCAAATAATTATTTGCAGTCTGGAAAAAGAACAAAACTCTTAGTTATGACTGAATATTGAAACCCATACATGAGGCTATTGTGTAACCAAAGAGAAAAGTTCTTATTGGTATTTTTCTTAACATAATAAAAGCTGGACACTCCTCTGCAGAGCTAAGCTGTCCATGTGAAAAAGAAATTCTAACACTATCTGTGGATCATGCATGGACTTCCCCTCATTACTAATTTTTCTTTAGCCTGAAAAATGTCCATCATTCTTTTTGGTAATATGATAATTGCTGGAGATGGGTGAGAAATGCAAGACCTTTTTCCAAACAATCAGGTATAACCTGAATTCTGCATCCTGTGCTTCCAGTCCTAAAATCTGGCATCTCTGCCATTGCAGAGATGATGCTGATAATAGTAATAAGTTTTCAGGAGCTGCCTTGAGTAAGTTGTTTTGCCCAGGCTTGTTTATTATGTGTAATAAGCTCAGTTCTACAAAAATCAAGTCATTACTGGAACTCCAGGAGTCAGGAGTACTGCGGCAGACTGCTAATTAATTTTGCCTCTGAAACTTTCAGTCATAATTGGATCAGGGAATGACACATGCATTGAAAAGCAAATGTATCCCTGTGAAGCTGTTTGGCCTAAGAATTTTCTTAACGTATTGTTAGGAATTGGCTTTATTTTGGGAAAGCAAGGTAACTCATATGGTCATGTCCTTTTTTAGACAAAATACAGGTTATTTTTAACAACTTGTTTTTTCCACTGCCACCTAAGAAAAGGTTTTTACGTTCAATGGCCTTTCTGAACTGTATCAAAAGGTGATATTCATGATTATAAGAGTAATTCCTCTTGGAAAAACATGCTACTCTTCCAAGCATCAAAATGAAGGTGACAGAAGGGACAAAAAATAAGAAAGTTGTGGAGAGAAAAAGATGGAAAATGAAAAAGAAATCAATCAAAAGAGGTATTGGTAGTTGCTTTCTGTACAATAAAGCCTATTCAATTATTGGGCTTTCTTCAGAAGCAAACTGAAAAACTTCAAGTGCCATCTATTTCTTGGCTATTACAGAAGAGAGTATATGTTTTATTTTCATCATGATAGCACTCGCAAGTTTCAGTGAATACAAGGTCTCATTGCTTAGATGTAATACATATAATAAAAAGCATCATCAGGTCTCCTTTTCCTTCCTCTGCCCGAGTCAAGAAGGAAAAAAAAAAAAATAGCATGGAAGAACCCTGGCATGTTTGCAGCTGAAAGTAAAGCCCTGTCTTTCCCAAATATACCCTTATTCACTCAATTACACAAGAAGCCTTCAAGATAAAGAATTAGTAGATCTTCAGGTCACTTTCTAGTGGAAGAAGCCCTACATTGGTCACAACCTTGCACAGGAGATGTCCACCCCTAGTTATCTCCCACACAACCCCTCTTACTTCTGCGTTTTTCTCAGCATCATCCTGCTGGGCTCTTCCACGATTGCACAACTCTCAAAGAGGGTTAACACACCTTGCAGGGAATATGATGCATTCAGCAGCTCCAGGAAACCTAGTATTATAGTAGTTTCAGCAAGCTAACAGTTTTGCAGAAGAACCCTAATTTTATCTTATCTCTACTGCACATAGCTCAGCACTGCTTTTTGGTACCGTTGACCCAGCAAAGCCTGATAAGGACTTTGCTTTAGGGAGACTGTGTAACTGTAAGCTGGGGTCCTCAATGTGCAATCTCAGCTATCAACCTCTTCTGATTGATGGGATTGGCTTCTCTAATAGAAATGTATTTGAAATCCATGCCCACTATATCCTTAATTCCCCCACAGACGCTGTGAACAGTTAACAGGAAAGCACAGCTTTCAAAAAATTGTTGGGAACTCCCATATTAGCCACCAGTGCGTGTGTGGGCAATGAACACCAAAAAAGGGGGGAAAAATTAGCTGTCTCATATGACTCAAAAGCACAGGTCATGTTTGAACCCGAGGCCATCTGACCTTTCATGCCATGTCAGACTCATAGACTCCAGGCCAGGACACAAAGACACATCCACTACAAGCTCCAGACAGCCTGCACCATGCTCTTTAATGTTTCAGTAACTCAGAACACAGACCTTTCAGGAACTCTCTGATCAGCACAGCAGCTCTGAGCCCCACAATTCTCTTCATTTGCCATATGCAAAAACGCCTCTGGTCTCCAAGGGCAGGAGAAACGGAAGATCAAAGTCAAGCCCCACTACATAGATCCCAGAAGAGAGTTTGTCATAATCTCGTGTTCCATCTCTTACCTTGAAGCACAGAGCAAATGAGAAAGGAAAGAAAATTATGGCTTAATAGTGTATGCAATTAGCAATCAAAGGGAACTCATCCAATGAATCTTTCCAAATATCATATAACTTTTTTTGGAAGACACGGTTAACCCTCTCTGTTAAAATCTGCTCATTTGAGACATAATATTTAATTACTTTTTGAAGTTTCGATGGCAATCCATTATGACAGCTTTGTAAGCAGAAGGGTTTCCCTCATGATCATCCACAGTCACCACACAGTTCTTAAATCTCTTGCTGTTATATACAATAAAAAGAGAAATATTTAAGGAGTAAGGGAATCAGCAATATTGATACTCTCCACTCTTTCCCAGGTCTCTACACTGTGTTTTGTTGAGTAAAGTGGGTTATATTTAGTCTTTGTATATCTGAGCTCCAGTCCAAGAAGAAAGCTTGCTACAGCACATGGTCAATCACAATTATGATGCCCATACAGACCGAGTTGCTATCTAAGCTTCAGTGTCAATGAAGTATTGCTGACTTGCATTGTATTTCAGAAGAAAGAAAGAAAAGTTTAAAAGAAGGGGAGTACAATACCTAAATTTGAAGAGCCTAGATATTTTTGTGTATGCTTTATTCCTCTTAAACATCTCTGTCAATACTAGATGTCTTTGAAGAGCTTCAATTTCCATCATAAATCTTTTTAAATGAAAAAAAAAATGGCACAAAGTACAGAATTGCTATTTATGGGAGCAAAGAAAAAACTAGTCTGGAAGTTTCAAATCACTGCATCTTCAGTTTTCAGGCATACCTGCTAAATCAACAGACCTAAGAAAGCTGTTGAGCAAAGTAGCAAAGCATTATTTTTTCTTCCTGTTTTCCATTGCTTAAGGTTCTAGTAGGTTTGTACTTAGAAGGATGCTGAAAAGAGATGTCAGAATTACGTTCTGCATTTTAACTGTGACTGCCTTTCCACCCAAGCAAAAAACTATTAGATTAAACTTACTAAAACGGTAGGTAAAAAGTACAGAATTCTTCCCACGATACGTCAACCACAAAAGGGAAAAGATTTGAAAACAAGTTGTTATAATGACCAGTACTGTGTTATCTAAGAGACCCAACATGATGAAAATGCTGAAATCAAGTTATTCATATTTAAATGAATAGCAAAAGAAGAAAAAGTTGCAAGTATGACACCAAACATGCCTGTAATGGTCTGGGGTTAATTAGACTGAAGGAAACAGCTTGGGCTCTCCATTGTGCTTGAGCTGACAAAGACCACAGGCAGCAAAGAGCACCGTAAAAGGAGGTGGTCATGCTGGCAGGACAAAAAGGTCTTATATAGTGTTTAGACTGCTGGCAATCTTAAGACAGAAGACTTCAGAGAAAAAGAATTGGCTCTGGAAATTTTGAGGCCAGAAGACACTTGCTATTTTAAGACATGGCACTTTAAGCCTTTAAAAGTAAGTTGATTTTGTGTGTGTGCATCCACCATTTGTATTTTCTCCAGTATTAATAATAAAAAAAATCCAACTGCATACATTTTAAATAAATTATGATAATTTGATACTAATACAAGGTAATGATAAAAGCGAGAATAATAGATAAATGTGTATTTACCAACTATATTTACATATTTAAACAAAAGTACCATTTCTGATACTGCAATTTCACATCACATTTCCATGCATCAAGCTCCAGTCAGAAAAATGAGTAACCTTTGAGTTATAACAAAACTAGCTGAAAGGTCACCCTTTCCCCCAACTATGGCTAAATAGATTTAATCTTCTCAGGCTAGTATTACAGCCAGAGCAAAGTGTTTATGATCAATCCAATTAAAATGGTAATTTCAGGGGGACTGGCAGCTTTCCTAAACTGTAAAGAGTTCTAGTTTACTTGAAATCCCATGGCACAAGGTAATAATATGGGATGTTTGCTGTTTGTCACCATGGTAATTTTCCATGATATTACATTGGAACACTTGCACAAATATAACTGCAGATAACACACAGAAAAAGGAGGTAAACTATTTAATTTTAATGTTATTTTCACATCCCACTGAAAATACATGACTAAGATCAAAAGTTCTTTGCAGTATAGACCAGTGAGAGCACTATGTTAATCACAAGGAGCTCGATTCAAAGCCATCCTCCTTGCCAAAGTGAGTGTCTTGTTGGGTCAAACAAGATCACCCAGCCCCTTAGAACAAGTCATTGGAATTACATCATTATTTTTTGCTCTTGCAGTCTTTGATAGTGTAGCAGACCCTGAAGCAAAGCTTTGCCTCTAGTTGCCATTATATAAACTTCACAGTTTTTACCACAAGTCCTCCTGAATGGTTTTGTGATAAGCCATAAGCATAACTGCTAAGCAAGTGTTGTTACAAAGATCTATTAATAGATATTTCTCAGAAAGAAAGAAAGAAAAAAAGAAGGAAAGAAAGAAAATAAATGCTAGTCGCATTCAGTGCTGATGCACAGGGCATTTTAAGGGATTTTAAAGGGAAACTGTCAACTTGAAATTTCATTTCCTTCTGATTACTTCAGACATACCCAGAAGCTAACAAAAAGGAGGAAGATCTGGGGTTTTTTTCCCATTCCCTCCTCTCCTCAAACCTTCTTTATAGGGCTGGTGAATCTGCTTTGCAAATGTGACTGCCTCTACTCAGTCCCATGTTTTGTCGATGGCAGACATCTTGTCATTGAGCACTCTGAGGCTGAAGAGTCACCCAGACACGTTCCCTGGCTACGCAGAAAGCAGTAGAGCATTGTAGGGGTTCAAAGAGATGGCAGCCAAGAGACAGGCACATACTCAAGGAAAAATTAAGGTGGCAAATGTCATCTTGGTTGCTACTGTTGTTCAAGGTCTACCAAAAAGACCTTTCAAGAGAAGTATTACTAAATAGGTGGAAAAGCCTCCCCAAAGACACTAAGAATTTTTCAACAATTTCTTCTAAGTAATACATGGTGTTTAGAGGTTGCTGCATTTGGACTTTAGTGAGCTAAACTGGTTTTGTGCTTAATCCTGAAGGTGGTCAAAGGACACAACTGCAAATTCATGAACACCGTTTTCAAAGTCGAATCTCTGTCTTGCTTACCCTGCAGTCTCTGCTCAGACTGAAGCCTGGCTAGATGTACCTGTCTCAGCCTTCAGCTAAATTGCTAAGAGCAGTATAGCTGCAGGGGAAAAAAAAAAAAAAAAAAAAAAAGAAAAAAAAGCAGCTCAACTGGGACTGCAAAACCCTTCTGAAAAGTAGAGGAAATATTTAGATTGCTGCCTTGCACTGAAATCAGCACTGCTACGGCTAAGAGTGCCCAAGCCAACTCAACGTGATTACACACTAAAAGCCCTTAGCAATATAGTGTTCACATACCATTGGTCTTGATAGAAACTAGAAACATAGTGATGGAAGAGCTCACTCAATTGGGGTGGGGGTAGAAGTAATGTGAAGAAAAAATGTGAAGAAATCTGTGCCAATTTGCTGGGTGAAGATGCACGTAGCCAGCCTAGCAAGGAAATCGCAGAACCTTATACCTTATAGAGGTATTAAAAGAAGGTTTTAATTTTCTGTTAAAGCTCTTAGAAACCAAACCAAGCAGTTAGTGATGTGTACGTACCCCAAACTAACGGAAGTTACTGTGCAAATCCTTTGTTAAATTCAGTAGGTCTTAAAGGAGGCTCTCTGGAGGGACATGCTATATTGCACAAATCCTGTAGCTGCTTTGTTTAATGATGACCTGTTTGAACATTCAAGAGTTGCCCAGGAGGTTGGGTAAGCTCTTGAGTTAAAGACATACAGATAGGACCCTGAGTGATACACAAAGCAGAACAAAGGAAAGAATTACTGTCCTGGTTATATACAAAGTCCTTAGTTTAGGACATCAGGAATACACCTCCTAAAACCCCTGCTCTCAACTTTCAGTGTTGATTTGGCTCAAATCAAAAGGCTTCCAAAAGGAGTCCAGTGTAAGAAACCAACTTGCTTCTGATTCTTAGCACCATTATTTTTTAAGATGCAGGTGCTAAGGAAACTGAAACAAACACAACCAACTTGACAAAACATGCACCAAAGAATAGGCAACCCCAAAAAGACCAGAGGAAAAGTATGCAAAGGAAAAATGAACTCACTGTGCCTTCAGGAAGTCTGAAATATTCTGAAAGTAGTAGTGTAGGCTTGTTCTTATTTAAACATAGCCAAAGCAGGAGATCTACACCCAGCATCTGTTGGACAAGAACGGAGCACTGCAGATGAGACTGTCTAGGGGATAGAAACCAGAAGATAACATTTGTTTTGGAACTGAAATTTGGGAGATTATGTAGCTAAAGAAACGCAATGTGTTGTGGTAGTTAGACTTGGCTGCAACTTTTATATATACATTAAAAAAAAAAAAAAAAACAAACTCAAAAAAATAGTAACCTTAAAGCAATTAAATGACACCCAAATGATTTCTGCACCTCTATGTTCCTTCATTACAGCAGGATCTGCTGTTCTTTCTATTAATACAAATCCTGTATGCTGGTAATAACACATGGGCTAGCTTCTAATCAGCTGAAAAATTACAGGAGGAAGGAAGTTATTCTTAGGGAGATTATGAAATTAAAAACCTCATGGGGAAGATCTTTTAAAAGTATTTTTTTCTTCCAAAGAAAAAAATTACCCTCTCTTCTGCATAACAGGAAGATACAGCTGTAGTTAAAAGCAGGAAGTTAAGAATATCTCAGGATTTAGACAGGGATTTTTTTTGGCATTTAAAGAAATTTCTTTCCTTCCTTCTGACAGTAGGCTTCTTTGCCAATTTTATTCTTCTAGAGTTTATAATTCCCTGAGTTACCATATTTTCAAGTGCTGTGCTGGGTATATGGATAATTATTCCTGTGGCTATTTGAACTCAAGTATTGATAAAGATTTGACTCTCTTGAAGTACTCTCCATTTCTTAGACTGATACATCTTCACAGACCTTTGTTGAAGTGCAACATCTTCCTCACAGAAGCAGAGAGCTAGAAAATGTAATTTCTGAGATTATTCCATGTTTGAAAAATCACATAAACACAATTATTGTGCCTGCCTTCAGTATTCACCCAGGATTTAAAATGTTTGCCAGCTGGAAAA
Source organism: Calidris pugnax (assembly GCF_001431845.1). Taxonomy (NCBI): domain Eukaryota; kingdom Metazoa; phylum Chordata; class Aves; order Charadriiformes; family Scolopacidae; genus Calidris; species Calidris pugnax. The sequence continues at coordinate 4,389,576 of NW_015090811.1, forward strand.
CAGGAAAAGACAGGAGTGGAAATGGATTGAAAAAAAACCCCACTTTATAGGAAAGATTTGCTGCTGTTACCAGAGAGAGCATCCTCAAATCCCAGGGAGCCTTGGGAAAACAATTAAAATCCAGACAAAAATGTAATAAAAAATGTTTAGGTGGAACCATGCGGGTTTTGGGGATAAAACTCAACGAGACAATTTGGATTCAGACCAGATTTCTCAGAAAACAAATGTTACCATTTTGATGAGGACCAGAGACCACAGTTGGTTCTGTTGGCAGACAAGCAGGGGATAAGAAGACAACCCCGAGAAATGAGGAGCCAAGGAAGAGAGGTAGAAGGATACACTGCTGGCACCAAAACCTACAGAAGGCAGCTACCATTCACCACACCGGTGTGGATCTGACCTTACAACATGAGGACCAGGAGACTGAAGAGACATTAAACGACTTTTTACATGGTAGGTAGATTTTTACCAATGATATTCAAAGTCATTGATAAAAATTTAAGAATCGGTGCTTATCTTTTGTTAACAGCAGGCTCAAACCATCTGCAGACAACATATTTGAGTGGAACAACAAATGAAAAATTTCTGGAGCTACATTTCTGAACCACATATCATTTATAACTAACTTAGCAACATTATTGTTTCAAGGCAGGCAAAAGGACATCTTTATAAAATATATGGCCAAATACCCAAAAGCTCCTCCAGTTTTACTTCATGCATATGGCCTTTCAGCACTATAATTTATATTTCTACTGCTCACTTGCCCAGATGGGCTTTTACAATATCCTTCTCACAGCTCTCCAGGTGTTGCAAATAAATAAAGCACTTTATTTCAGGGAGATGAGAATGGAGTAGGTACCAGTGAAAGTTGCCAATACACACATTTTAGCAACAGCCATTACAAAAATTTATTGTGTTATTATTATTATTAAGTGTGCCAAGTGATTCTGTATATTATTCAAATGTCATGTATGACAAGTAAACCACAAAACTACTTTCAGTAAACTACTGAAATCAACAGTTGGCTGCAGTTAATGATTCTGTCACTGTGTCCAATTCAATAAGTACACTTATGGAGTATTATCATCAGAATGATGATTTGCCTGCCTTGCCTTGTGTGATATACTGTGCCACTAATATTAACAACAATGAAAAAAAAAAATAAAAGCAAAAGATTCAGTGAGTTTCTACACGAGTAAACGGCCATCCCTTTGCAGACATTCAGGAGGCGAAACAGAATCTAAGTTAGTTGAATTAATTATTTGTTACAAACCATTTATGACCTCTACTCTACAGTATATTAATTATTCACACAACTTGTTCAGAATTAAAAAAGATGGAGCATGGGAGAAGTGATCCTGCATCCTCAACAGTCTCACACAAAGCAGGCTCTGGCCACAAGAACGAATTCTCTCAGATTACTGAGAGAATATTAAACACTTCCATCTTATTATTTGAGACACAACACTCTTTTAATGTGGGGGTTATTCTACTTACTTGAATGTTATTTCTTAAGACATGACACTGGTTTTGTCCACACAGGCTCAGATCCACAGAAATGATTTCAGAGTTGCCTAAATCTCCTCGTACACTTGCCCGAGTTGGTGCTCTTCAAGTTGCTCAGCTCACGCTGTAGTTAATAAAATAAATCCATTAGTATTATTCAAATCCATATGTACATGCAAACAATATACCATTTTTTGACTGAAAAGGCCTAGTGGTGTATTAGCAGACAGAAATGTAAATCAGAGAAGCAGCAAAAACATCAAATGTTTCACATAAAGCCTACCACACATACAGCAATAATGCCATCTATGGCACTTCTGACCTGTAGATCCCAAATGACTGTTATCTTATCCTGGAAATTCAAGCAGTTGTTGATAACAGTGTGGATCTGGACAGAAAAATAACTTCTGAAAGGTTTAGGCAAAATTAATAAATTACACAGAACCATCGACTTGATCAAAACCTCAAATGTTCAAAAGAAACTCAGAACCAGATTACTGAGAGAATATTAAACACTTCCATCTTATTATTTGAGACACAATACTCTTTTAATGTGGGGGCTATTCTACTTACTTGAATGTATTTCTTAACACTGGTTTTGTCCACACAGGCTCCGATCCACAGAAATTATTTCAGAGTTGCCTAAATCTCCTCGTACACTTGCCCGAGTTGGTGCTCTTCAAGTTGCTCAGCTCACGCTGTAGTTAATAAAATAAATCCATTAGTATTATTCAAATCCATATGTACATGCAAACAATATACCATTTTTTGACTGAAAAGGCCTAGTGGTGTATTAGCAGACAGAAATGTAAATCAGAGAAGCAGCAAAAACATCAAATGTTTCACATAAAGCCTACCACACATACAGCAATAATGCCATCTATGGCACTTCTGACCTGTAGATCCCAAATGACTGTTATCTTATCCTGGAAATTCAAGCAGTTGTTGATAACAGTGTGGATCTGGACAGAAAAATAACTTCTGAAAGGTTTAGGCAAAATTAATAAATTACACAGAACCATCGACTTGATCAAAACCTCAAATGTTCAAAAGAAACTCAGAATGTTCAAAAGTATAAGAAGAAAGCAAAAACACGAGATTCAGCCTTAAAATATGTGGCTTAACATAATTTGCAAAAATTAATCTACCACATACATGCATTTCCATTAGAGACCATAACCAATGCTAACTGCCTGAGGTGTCTTCTAAAGAGGAGTACCAATATTATTTATATTTCTGCAGTGGGAGAAGGGGTGGGGGAGATGCTTGGGTTTTTTTTGTTTTTACACAGAAGACAAATACAAATATAAGCCCTTAGAGACATTATCATCTGAATAGACAAAGAGAAAAAGATGCTGTACAAGCACAGAGCAGAGAGATGTACAAACATGACTAGCATTTAAAAGTTTAAGGAATAGGGTTTTTTATAGCAGTAGAAGAGAACTCAGGTCTTTTTTTAAGGAAAATAATGCTTCTTTTAAGCAATGCTCATGCTTAAAGTCAGGCCAGATGAATATGTGTTTGAATAGAATGAGTATTCAGTCAATTGTACCATAAAGTGGAGTCTTCTACACTATTATTATCACATTTGCCATTGTGTTTTTACATAACATGTAAACACAAAGAGCTGGCTTAAAAGAAACACAGTTTTGCTTCATTTAATTTAGCATATTTACAAGCTTATTGGTTTTTTTGACCGAATTAAAAATTATCATCATTATAATTCCTTTATTCCAGTGCAAAATATCACATCAAGTGATGGATAGCATGGCAAAGTGTCTTAAAATATTACTCTTCTTTTTTTTCTGCCTTTGTCATATTTAGCATTCCTGAAGAGAAGTCTGCCCCTGTAGGTTGCTGCTATGTTTGAAAAGAAATGATAATTCAAGAAGATTGGAAATGAGTAGATGATTCAGTGAAGATATCTCCTCACCTCTTTTCCCTGTACTACATGCTTAGCATTCCTGAAAGGGAGAAAAAAATACCCTACATTTACAGATGTAACAATTCTACTACAGTGGAAGTTTCCCCCAATCTAACAATGACAATGCAATTAGGCTAGAGCTTTCTCTTAAATAAGCCTGTAATTAAACCCAGACACCTCTAACATCCATCCCTTGGATACTGCCTATGATTACAAGCAGGTATCTGGTATTTCTCAACTTATCACAAAGGACACACAATAAGACTGTGTCAATATATTTAATTTTATCACATCAGTTTCCTACTTTCAAGCCACCTTGTGTTCTGAAATGATTTCTATGGTTTGGCAGGGAGTCTTTATGAACTCTACACCTACAAATTGGCCCATTGCTGAAAATCCCCTTGGTGATTCAGAGCTTATTTCTTAATTTAAGGGGAGGGTGAATACGGAGAAGGAAATACACTTATGCTTTCAGAACAGGGATACTTCAATCATTTCTAGCAAATTAGGAATGACACATGTTTAATTTTTACAGTGCAGTACTGTTCTCATTGAAAGGATGATAACAACATTCAAGCCATCCTTGCTTTGTAAAGCATAAAATAGTTTAATGATTGCTATTTGGCCTTAAAACTCATTATGACAGTATTTGTTCACAGTGGAAAAGTAAGATTTTCTAGAATCCTTTGGGAACGTGATTCTGTTAAATGTCAACAGTGTTTTCATACAAATCCATATTTATTCCTTTCTCACTCTTAAGGGTCCAGATAAGAGAAGGTCACACAACTGGGACCACCACAATAGAGGCATCCATTGTGAGCTTCCTTTATTATTATTTTTCTTTGGTAAATTTTTTTTTTGGTATTTTCAAAGGCCCTGTTACAGGAAATAAGTGTCTGTGGACATGCAGAATGAGAATAACTCTTTGGGGGTGGCTGGACACGCTGCATACACACATTTGGCTGGTGCAGGTGGCCACTGAGCTTGCTGTGGTCACTGTACAGGTGCAGAATGCTCCCCAGAGCTTCAGGAAAGATTCTGGGCACACTGTTCCAAAAAAAAAAAAGCTCATGCCAGAACCATGGCAGAAATTAAATGAACCAGATTAAGACCTGACTGCTCTACATTCATGAGTATCTCGCACCCAAAGCAATTACTGCCTAGAATATGACAGTGAAAATTATAGATGAACTTTTCACCCTCCAATAAACCCTACAGTAGGAAGTTTTCAAGGAATTATGCTTTAGGCAAGGCCTGTCTAGTGAAGCCGTGAAAATGGGTTTCGCATTTTCTAAACGTCCCTTTTTCTTTTCTAAGTTGCTGTTTCTCCTTGAGACTTGCACAGAGCCAGGGACAGCTTCAGACTCTTCTCCTGCGCTATGTTTATTCAATACAGAGACAGTTGCAGCATTGTGTGACTTATCACAATGAGCCCGCAAGACTTGCATGTTAAATATTGACTACCAAATAATCACAACAAGCCATTCACCATGAAAAGAGTGAAACAAGTGGGAAAAAAAAAAACCCCACTCAAAAAACAACTGATAAGCTGTGTGAAAGCATTATCTCATCTCTAAGGACCGTCCATAAATAGAAAACTAAATTCATCACTTGTTCCCTGAATTAATGGCTGAGCTCCAAGAGATAAATTAATCAAATTATTCTGGAAAGAAAATAAGACAACTCATTTCAAAATTCAGAAGTTCAAGAGACTGTGAGTTATGAATTTCTCACGTTTACCTGGTTTCACAGGTTAAAACTGACTGAAGACAAAGTAAAGATTTTCTCTTATTTAAATTAGCCTTAAGATGTATTATAAACACATAAATTTACTCTTATCACCAGTTAGCTTCTCATTTCTGTTATATCTTTGTACATCATTGATGCTAATGGTGTTTGTGTGGTATAAAATAAGTGCTCAGTGAAAGGAGGCTGAGTTTTGGAAGACCATTGTGCTGAAGTTGGGGGCTCACTGCTAAGCCAGGTACCTAAAGCTGGAGGGAAGACACACATCTGCTGATTAGGTCCAAAATCCATTTAAAAACCCCAAATTGAAAAGTGTTAGTACATAGACAAAATGTACTGATAATAGTAACAAAAAAGCTCATTTTTTACTTTTTTATCAGAACGTATCTAACCACAACTTCAAGTTTACTTGAGCTTGAAATAGAAACATCATAAACTACCCCTTTTTCTAGGAATAACCTCCATCCCCACTAGTTATGTTCAATCTTCTCATTTCACTGTGGTGGGGCAGAACATTTCACTGCTCCTGCACACAGCCAGAACACAGCAAAGAAAGTATTTTAAAGAAAAATGTAGTTTGTCAAGAAATTTCATTTTTTTTAACTGGTCACTCACCTGGAGGTTAGAACACTATAGAATATAGTCAAGAAATAGAAGGAAACTAGAATTATCCAGAGCAGAAATATCACTTTATAGTTATCCCATGTTTCCAACAATAGCCTATTTCCACAAACACAAGAAAGCCTTCAGACAAAAACAAAAGGAAGGAATTGATTCTCCTCATGTTTCTGTTCATATGAAGTCATTGATGTGACTGGAGATATAAAAATGTATAGCTGGACACCATTGTAGGAGAATTGGTCTGGAAGCTGGCAAACTGAAGGAAACCCTGAATGATTTGTGCATGTTTTAAGGAAATGCACGGTGCCAGAAATGAAATGTGATTGTGTCAGATATGTGATTTGTAGGCACAAAAGCACAAGCGCTGCCAAAACTCTTAGAGGCATTTTTGTTGTTACCATTAGAAGGGAATTCACTCTGAAGGCTAAAAAAAAAATAAATATATTTGTATCAAATATCAGTCTCCAAAGCAAGCCTCACCAGCACTGAACTGTTTTACAGCTTCATCCCTGAATTTTGTTCTTCCAAATGCATATGTACATACAATTCCCCTGTATATAATATGTGATGCCAGCCAGCAACCGAGTGGTTGGTCCAAAAGATGGACTTCTTCATTTCCTTTCCTCTCTGTGTTGATCACTTGAATAAACAGTCATTTTCTTCATCAGAGCATGCCATCCCCCTTGCCCCAAAGGAAGACTCGATGTATATCCCTGTTTCACGTATCCTTGCTAAGTTCCTTAGCACAGATTGAGCGGGGCAGCTGGGAGCGTGCAATTCTCTAATCCATCCACCTCAGCTGGTGGCTCCGTTTCTCATCCTGAGCATTAAACTGACTTATTTTGGTCTGTCAAGAAAAAAAAAAGCTTAGTAATGTACAGCATGTGTGTTGAGTCACAACACAGAGCAGCTCTGCACGCTACCCTGCTCCTCTCGGAGCCTTTGAAAACCTTTTCTAATGAATCCTCTGGTGGTTACCCGGTGCCCTGCTCCTCTCGGTGCCTTTGAAAACCTTTTCTAATGAATCCTCTCTTAAGTAATCACTCTGCCAAATATCAGTTGTCTAGAAGAGCTTGGTTTTTAACAAAAGGTCAAACAAAATTGCAATGAAAACCCTAGGGGATACTTTCAAAAGGTCACTTAAGACAAAAGGGATTCCCAGCTGAATACAGGTTTCACCGTAGTGGATATATTCTGAGGGCTACCTTTTCAGAGAAAAGCTTTAATTCTCGGTCAGAATCAACGACTATAATTTTCTGTGCACAATCATCTGTACACCCAGTAAATGAAACAGTCACATCCAACTCCGTGATCTGCAGACTGTTCCTCCAAATAAAACACGTGGTTCCACGACTGCATCACTTATTATGGCAAATAAAGTTGCAACGTGATGATGCTCCCAGAACTGTAGCAGCCTGTTTATAGGAAGCCCGGGACTCAAGAAATGTATTTTCAGCTCTATGCATGTTGAGCTGGATGAGCTTTTCACCATGAATTATTTATTTGATTAATTTAGGGCCATCACCGGTTTACAAAATTCCTTTGTGCTGGCTTCTTTGGCCACTTTGTTCATTATTTGAAGTTACAGAACAGATGGTTTGTTCACATATATTTCTGCCTAATGATTGCTCATAAACTCTCTGTCCTGGATAGTGCTTTGAATTTTGGCTATGCAGGCTCTGTGACTGGATTTTTAACTCACATAGTGCATGGACTGGATTCCCAACTCACTCTTTTTTGGGTTAGCTAATTAAATATTTGCCCAAACTACAGGATATCTTCAAGAAAATGAGTGTGAAAGTGTCTGGTTTAAAACAAAGCTTTTTAAAGATATGTGCAACTTTCAATTTCTGAATAGCTTAACTGAAGCTATGAAAATTCAGACATTTATGTACAGATACTTAAGTATTTGACTGAAATGAAACAAAGGAACTAATGAAACTGGCTACCAAGCAAAATAAGACTCAACAAAACATTTAGAAAATGCAAGTAAGTGGAATAAAAGATGCCCATGAAGTAAGCAAACACTGTTTTCTTTTCTGTTCTCAAAAATTTTGCTATTATTGCCAGGAGAGGGACAAAGCCAGCACAAAAGGATGCCACAATTTTAACTGGAACAAGGACAGCTCTCCTAGATGAAGATGAGCCCTCGAAATGAATGATGCCTGTTTAAACCAGGTAAGAATTTTGGCAAATTGGCTGTTGTTGAACCATATACAAAATAGCTGTAAAAAAACCCAAGCAAGCCTAATTCCTCAATAAGTCCGTATAAGAACAAACAAGAGTGATCCAATCAGGCTCACATTTTACTACTAATGATGTGTTTATAGATATTTACCTCTGCAGCAGTTTCAGAGACTGTATCTGGAATTTCTATTAATGCCTTTCTTCACTGATTAATAAAGAGTGAAGCTATTGAGATGTACGGTTTCCACTCATTTTTATACCAGTGTAACATTGCCATCTACAGGACTCAAAGCACAGAAGCTCTCCATTACTTGAAGACTAATTTTACAATCAAGGAATAGAAACCACTGAAGTTGAGAATGTAAGTGTCCAAAATTAGCCCTGTTTGATCAGCCTGACAAAGTGCTATTTTACAAATTATCCAGTAATAGTATGGCTCACCAACAAAAGCAATATATTAAACTACTGTCTAGCAAGTTATAAAGCCAAGGGATTTCCTTTAATCTAGTTGAATTATGCATTAGGACAAAAAGAAACAATTATTAAGTACAAGGGGGTTCTGATTTAGTTGCTCATCAGAAATTGACACCAGTTACGTTTTCATACCATCATACAAAAATTCTATAATTTCGCTTTCTACAGACGAGTCAGAGGAGTCTCTCTCAGCATCTGTCTGTCTTAGCTTTGAGAAAGGATTTATGCAACACAAATCATTATTCACCACACTAGGCGATGGATATCCCTTCAAAGTACAAAATATGCTGTCCAGAGAGCTGAGAGTGCACATATGCAAGTGCTTAATTTTAGGCAGCTGCTTAATTTTAACCCTGCTGTTTAATCTCCGCCCAAAAGACATAATATTTGTGATTTCCAAGATGGCATTGATTCATTTCAAGATCTTAGTCTTCTAGAGTTAATTCTGGAGCTGGTTTCACAACATTTAGCATTCTTCTAATGAAAGGAAATGTTTTCAGGGCTCAAATGCTGTGTTATCTGACCAAGCACCCCAAGAAACAGAACAAATGGGGGTGATATGTTATTGAGGGGCACTGAATTAGGGCTGCTTCACCGAAATCTCTTTCAGTGTGACAAGGAAGAAAAACAGAATTAAGCAGTGATCAATAAGTACTGGGGAAAAGCTGGAGAGGTCATAGGAGGAAACTTGAATGAAATAATCTGATTGAAAGTGTGATCTTTGATGTCAGAAAAAGTGGTTATTGACTTTAATTCAAAGAAGACAGAATGCTGCAAGACATTTTCATTTTTGAGAATCGAAGAAAAAAGAAAATCGGAGTGGAAAAGAATCTGCAGCAACAAAACAGACAAGAGATCTAAAATTTGAGATGGATACTTTTCATATAAGCAGAAGAGTTGTAAACTTGAACCTTAGTACACTAAGATGGCTTTCTAGTTGTTGGGAATCACTGGATAAATTTTGCCTCCTTAATTTATATATAGGGAAAAAGACCCACAGCCAGTTGCAAATAAATAAATAAAAAACCCTCATTCACCCAAGCTGAACATATTTTCATTTCTCAGTTCAGTGGTCAAACTAGAAAATCGATTATGTTCACAACTCTATCCAGACATTCTCAGTCCAGGAGCCATGTTTCTGGAGCAGAATGGGTAGGGAAAGGGAATTTTTTGCTGTCTGCAGAGACACATTCTGGTTTCAGGTTTTCCCTCTGACAGCTTCACACTGGTCTAGTTGAGACAAACAGATGACAAAAAAGCTGACTTATTTCTGTTTTAAAACTGGCAGCCTCCCATATTTAAGGATAGTAATAAGGCTGTTAGCAGGGGGTTGTCAGCATTAAGATATTAAGACCTTTAAGAGACTTTCCAGATTGAGCTGATGTCGGTTAATACGCGAAGCCGGCAGCTGAGCTGTGAACAGAGCACCTGCAACAACGCTGAAGATGTTGAGGAGGGCACAGATTTATACATCATCCTGCCACTTAGTTTGCCCCATCTGACTCTCTGCAATTGCAAGTGGCTGGAATAACACTGTAGGTTTCAGGGAACGATACAGAAGAAACTGTTCTCTCTGCTACGGCCCAGAATTGACAGACACGTTTGGATAACGTGCTTCTGCAGCTGGGAGTTCCAGGAGCTATGGCAATGATGAGATTTGTCACTGTAGAAGCTTTGGCCAGGATACTGTCAGTAACCACCTCAGAACTGCCACACAGTGAAGTGTGGTTCTCTAGACATGAGTCCTTAGACAACCGTGGTAGTAGCCTCGCTCATGATGTCTAGGGGATAGGGTGGTGGCAGTGTTCTTCTCCCTTGGTGAGACTCTGCTGCTACTAAATAATAGTAGAAAAATAGTAATAAATTACTATCTTCAGAATACCCATGGAGTCAAGCCCTTATTATCAAGAATTTTGACAGAAAGCCAGTTTTAATTTCAAGTTTGTGTGGATGACAATACTTAGAATTTACACGATGCTTGAGAATTAACCAGTTGACTGAAAATTAATTTTGAATAAACTTACACCTCCGAGTGGATTTCTTGTGGATGATATATCTCAGAATTTTTAAATCGATTGCCAATGAAAAACCATTTAGAAATTATTAAACTTGCCACTGTATACCATTGTTTCATTTTTGCATCATTTTTCATTCTGCTATAGAAGAAGTAATTATATATTAAAGAAGGAGTAGTAGCCTCTAGGCTTTTGTTTGCACTGTTGTAGGCACTTAAAAATACATACTCAGAAACAATCTCCTCCTCTGCCTCATCAAAATCTCCCACTTGGAAAAGATAATTCTCATTGCGTCCTTACGTGGGATGGACATTCCTGCTTAGAGGAACACGCTCAACATCACACTGGTGTCTCCAGCAATGCCCAGGAGAGTGTCTGGAAGTCTACCCTCATTCCTTCCCCAAGCTCCTTTCCCTCCTTCTGTTATCTTTAGAAATCTTTACGATTTTAATTTTTAAAATGCTACTAAAAGATCATACATTCACAAATTCTAGACGGCGAAATGCTTTACAGGAGTTAAGGCAGTTATAAAGTCAACGCATGCAGAGGGGACGAGAGAGTCAGAGCTATAAAAAAAAAAAGGCAATAAAGATATTTACACCTCCAATTCCCTAAGGAAGTTAATAAGGTGGAAAGACGGCCAGAGGTCAGGGCTGGCCACCGGCACCGGAGCGGTGAGGACTCCCGCATGAGAAGTGGCAGGTCTGTGAGGTCAGGAAGGGGTTGCTGACAGGAGCCTGGAAAAAGAGATGAGGGAGAGAGGTTGGAAGCAGCATTTAGGGGGTTAGGCAGGAGAACACATCTGTTGCATATTTTATGATGACATAGACCAGGAAGGCAGGGTACATACCACACCAGCTCAGTAGATGTGTTGACAAATGAGGCTGATCCTTGTCTGGGCTGCTGGCTGTCCCATGACGTGTACATGCCAGCCTGGGTTCCTCTGCACTGTGCCATCCATCTCCAGTCCTCTGCCAGCTCCTGCACCCCAGCCAACAGCAAAGTAGACTCCAGCATCCTGCTGCCCCTGGTTGTTTGGTGCATTGGATGTATTTTACTTAGCCTTCCTGATGTCCTAAGCCCTAGGTACACACTACTAGTTCAATCCAGAATGTAAAAGGATGCAACTTTTTTCCCAAATCCACTTTCCCCAACTATTACTTTATTATCTACCCAGCAGGTATATTAAGCTCTTCATTAAAATTATCTGCCCTATTGAGGCTGACTGCCGTGATTTAGTATAGACTGGATCTTGTAAAGTTTGTGGAGCTCACACAGTTCCAATGAATTAGAGCAAGTGAGGTGTCACAGAATCACATGGGGTTGGAAGGGACCTCTGGAGATCATCTAGTCCAACCCCTTGCCAAAGCAGGTCCACCCAGAGCAGGTCCCACAGGAACGTGTCCAGGTGGGGTTTGAATGTCTCCAGAGAAGGAGACTCCACCACCTCCCTGGGCAGCCTGTTCCAGGGCTCTGCCACCCTCAAAGGAAAGAAGTTCCTCCTCATGTTTAGATAGAACCTCTTATGTTCAAGTTTGTGTCTGTTACCTCTTGTCCTGTCCCTGGGCACCACTGAAAAAAGACCAGTCCCATCCTCTTGACACCCAACCAATGGATTGTCCTTGCCAATCCATTGCTGCCTCTGCCCTGATCCCAATTCAGTTGCTTGTAAGTCACCATGGGGGAGCAGAATAATGATGCTCTGACCTCTGTAACCTTGGGCAGTTAGGGGGGAACATGGTAAAACCACAGTAGCCAAGACCTGTTCTTGAGCAGGCAATGAATAACTCTGCATATCGCAAAACATACGATATTTTACAATTTATGTTTTACATAAAATACGAACTTCTACTGGGTCTTTGGGAGAAACTTGCAAAAGCTTGGTTAGCATTTAAACTGCTAATCCCGGAGATGGATTGGACACCATTAAATAGAACAAAAATGTTACTGAATAAATAGTTAAGGCTAATGGCTTTCTATGCCAGAGAGGAAATAAATTATCCAACATGAGATGTTGTATTAGTCATATCACAGATTTGTTAAATAAAATAAGGGACTCAAAAAAACTAGTCCAGGAAAACGAGGTAGTGTCTAACTGCATTCTTGAAAAGAGAGAGCAGCTAATTAGAGAGAGAAAAAAATATATTTAAAACATGATTGCTTTTACTGGGATTAAAGACACCCTCAGATGATGAGCAAAAGGGCAGTCCTAAACAGAAACCCTAGGGAGCCGAAAAGCAGTGAGCCAAAGGAAACCTTTATTTTAGTGCCTGTGGGGAGCAGAACCTGCTCTGTAACAGATGGTCCCTGTCTGCCTTCTGACATCTTTAGCTGTATTAATCTGAGGCACGTTTGTGCTTAACTTTTCCTTTATTCCCTGCCTGAGAGCCAGGACACGACCACGTGTAAACAGCGACCATTGGAATAAAGGTTCATCCACACAGACATCCAGGTACACTTTTGTAGCTGGCACATGAGAACCTACCCTGGCGTGGTTAAAACATTGGATTTACACCCATTCAGAGGTGTTAACAGTTTGACAAAAATGACAGCTATTTCTCCTGCAGCCTGTTTGGATATTCACAGCTACTACATGGTTCTGCCTTATCATGAATGAACAAGATGCAGTCCTATCACAGAAGGAAACACCAGCAGCCGATGGGACAGTGGAACACACTCAACTACAGATGGAAGGAAGAAGCTACAGCAGGACCATGTATACTACAGTCTAAAAGAATGCACTTTCTTCATTTTGGAAGGCTTATCCGTATTTCTTTGGTCGCGATACATTGCACAACTCTGCAGTTTTCCATCTAATCAATGTCAGTTCTCTACAAACGTTAGTCTCCTCAGCAGCCTTCGAGGTGGGCGATTTCACAGTTTTATGTGTAGGAAGTGTGATTCAGAGACCAAAAAAAAGAGCCGTTGTTTCTCTGTGCCAGACAAGAAGAGCTATACTCAGCCTTAGGCGGGTCTTGTAAGGAAAATTTCCCCATTTCTCACTCTAATCCATCTCCTTCACGACACAGCAACATCTACATTTACAGAACTAATGGTCTGAGTGACTTATCTGGGCACCTGGAAACGTGATTTGAGCTCATCCTGTGGAATAAAACAGCCCTGAGTCACTGCTACAGGTCGCAAAGCCGATGCCAGACCCCACTGGTATTCCCATGCTCTGCTGCAATTAGTGATCAATTAGAAATTATTCTGAGGTCATACTTAATATTTACAATTTCTTGTCCTGCCTCTGAGCTAGTTAAGAAGAAGCTTATCTAACCAGTTCCTACCTCCCTCCTGCTTGGTGAGGGTTCCGATCTTCGGCTCATGAAACTCTCAGTTCTGTGCTCCAGATAACTCACGCTCAACAACAGCTGCACATACCAGATATCTCCATATTTTAATCTTTCAAAACTAACTCACTCCCTTTCTGAATAAAAAAGACCATGAAAAACTGAGCGCTCAGAGGGTCTCATTAATCCCTGTTGTAACTTGATGCACTTCACATTACATCAGGAAATACATCTGACCTCCCATGACACTACCGGGTACCAAAGTGACTGCGAAGGACCAGCCCTGTTGTGCCAGCCATTTATGTTACGCTGTGAAAAGCCCTTCAATTTCCATGTGTCCTCATCTCAATACAGACACAGTGTCAAGGGCTAAATTTCCAATATGCCAGAGCTCTAAGTTGACCAGCTCTATAATCTAATATGCATGAGGGTCAGAAGCAGCCTGTCACCTCAGATGTGTATTTTGCACAGAGTTATTTTCTTAGCCAAGAAGAAATTCACTTGAGTATGTTACTAAACTGAGAAAAATAACGTAAGAGAATGGGAAGAGGCCATATAAAAAATAAGACAATCAGGCCAGAAACCCCAGTTCATTTTGACTGCATTGGCATGTTTGATCCACCTTCTAAACCAGCCTTAACAGAGCAGCATTTTTTCATGTTTGAATTGCATTAAGAAGTTGAATTAGCTTTATAAATATAAATCAGTTAAGTATAATACAATATTTATGCCACGGTATCTGATTTTTTCCCCTTTAGGACTCCATTTAAAAGGGAAATAACAAGGAAACGTAGTACTCTCAGAAAGAGAGTGGGTTTAAAATTTATGCTAATTAATTTTCATATTGACACAAAACTAAATCCTGCATTTTATTTGATTGCAGCAAGGAAAAGAAAAAAAAAAAAAAGGCAGATTAAACCACATAGATTTTTTTCTGCAACAGATAATGCTGTAAGGGAAAACCTCTATTTTTTTACCAAACATGTTAATTCTCATTCATTCATTCTTCTCCTGCCCAACATGCAGGCCACTGTGCCCGAACCAGTCCTTACTCCTTATCCCAGTTCCCCAGATTCAAGGGCAAAGGTATGAGCAAGAAAAATAGTTCAATTTATTTGAAGCCATGAAAGGCTCCAATCAAGATCAAGAAGCCATTATTCTAGGCACTATATAAAAAGAGCAATAGCCCATCCCTGACCTGAAAAGTGGTTTAAAATTTTCCATTAAATCAAATAACATCATTCAAAGTTGGAAGAAAAAAATTCTATTGCTAGTAAAGATAGAAAAAAAAAAAAACAACACCATTCTGTTAATAGAAAGGCTACTTGGAATTTGCAAAAAAAACCCTATCAGTTGGCTAATTCCATATATATTCATTGAGGAGTCTGTGCCAAACTCATCATTGTCCTAACTTTCTGGGCTTTACTGGTGCTACATCAAAAAGAAAACCGGGTCCACTGAGGTCTGTTTTCTATTAGAATTATTCAGCAAGGATCTGCAAGCTGACCTGAAATTTTCCTCCAACTTCAGCAGAATCAAATTCTTTTTGGTGTTCAAACAGATTCATTTTTCTCTTCCCATTTCCTACACATATGCTCCATCTCATGTGGGCAACAGTGGAAGGTTCTATACTGCTACAAGTGGCATTATGTCTTTGATTGTTTTGGAGAGGCAGAAAGAAAGCTGAAGAGCAGTAACTCCACTTCACTGACCAACTCAGGCTCTGTCAGTTTTGTCCCTTTCTTCAAAATATTTACTATTCTTTGCTATACTTTAATTATTCGGTCAGGTCTTTTGTATTGCTAATAGAATTTGCCCATCATATTGATTAGCTTACTTAGTTCAGCTGGATTCACAGTGTAAATAAGATTTCTTTGCAATTTAAAAATCCCTTTGCTCCAATGACTCCATTTTGGTTTTTCCCCCCCTCATTTTAATAGAAGAAGCAGAACTAATTACCTGCCCTTATGTCAATGTTTCCTCAGCAGCATCCTCCAGTATTAAATCACTGGTTCCCTCATTGTTATTGTCATTAGCACTGAAGTATTTTTATAAGGAGAATTTCATTCAGCTAGCCTGAGGTTCTTACTTCTGCAACAGACAAAGAATAATTTCTGAGTTAGAATCAGGATGTTCTCTATCCTTAATGAGACAGCAGCATGATTAGAAAAAGAGATATTTTCCATTTTCCATCCATGTTCATTTTAATCCACATTTCACTGAAGTAAATGCAGGCTTGTCCTGAAATGCATGTTGTGCCTATTAACATACATACACAAAAAAAGCGAATTCTTTATCTCAGGTTTGCAGCTTTCTCAAACATCATGAAATCCTAATTCAGTTTTCTTTATTTTAATGCATTTTCCCAGTACAGTTTTCAGACAGACATGGAAGCTAATTTATTCATGTCTGGCAATAACATGATATTATAGTCCTTGACTAAACACGCTGTCTCTGAGCTATACTGTGCAAAGATATCTACAATATTAGCAAAAGAGGAGAGGGTTATAGTTTAAAGTATGATGTCAAACCCCTCAGTTTAAAATCTATCTTCCTCATCTTAGCATAAGAATAAGCTGATTTTTTAAAAAATTTACCAGGATAGCTATTTAAGAATTGTATAGATAGAAAGCAACTCTACTCCACTGCTTTTCTATTTTAAATATTTGCTTTAGTCACTGTGTTGCTTTACATCTTCCCCATTAGTTAAGTTATCTTGAATATTTACAGATAGTTGACTTTGCTAATCCTTACACAATCTCATTTTTTTAAAATAGCTGCCAAGTGACTTGGGATGGGAAAGCTATGGAATATATTTGGCACCAATTTATTACTGAGGGGAGCAATTTTAGGAAGTTTAGTACAAAAGGGGAAGACTAAGTCTTCCCCCAGGGATAGGTGATACAGTGAAGAAGGTGACCCAAAGGATAGAGACATGCCAGGAGGTGAGAGGCAAGGAAATCGTAACTGTTGGAGGATGAGGATGACAAATTCAGATGGCATAAAACAACACAGGAATTCTGCTTTCTCCTATATAAAGCACTTCTGGAGACAACAAACTCAGGAAGATGTATTGCAGAGACATTTATCAGCCTAAATGGTCAAATTGAACAATTAGCGACAAAATTCTTCAGAATTTCCAAATACCACCCTTTTATTAACACCATATAAAAACTGTCCGTGGAGCACTAAGTTTCTCAGCATGGGAGCAGAAGGCTTAATCCAAATGAATTTCTGACATGGTTTAGCTAAATTGCATTAAATAATTATTCAGACATTTGTGTTAAGAATTAAAAATGCCTTGATTCAATTTTCTTTACCTGACATCCAAACAGCTTAAGTTAAAATCAAATTTTACTCCTGAATTTGGATGTGTGCACAGAACCCAGCACAGTTTAAGTACATCTCCTTACAAGTGACTCAGGCAGGGAAGGAAACCTCGACTATTGCCACAGCCTCCAGAAGAAATCAAGACAACTCTCTAACAACACTCCATTTCTTCAGATAGTTCAAATCTCTCTCTCTTGAGCATTTAAGGAAGGATAGGAGGGAAGTGGAAATGTATATGCCTCGTGCGATAACATTATATAATGACATCCAATACCAGAGGCAGACGTTGGACCATTTAGTCTCATCCCATATGGCAAGAACAAATGTTCTCCCAGTTTATTATTAATAGCACTATGACAACACTGTGACTCAGCATCAGAAATCATTATTTTAAATATCTTCCACCAGAGCTGCCTTGGCACGAGCTTTTTTCCACAGAAGGCTTGTCCTGACTAAAACCTTCCACCCAGCGCTGAGATTAGCACAGTGATGCAAGAACCTGGTGATCCACTTCCACATTAAAATAAACGTGTGTCCTAACCTTCAAGGAGTTGATATAGCATTTGGAGTTATAAATCAAGGAGAAAAATATAACGGATAAATGTTAAAATCATTAAAGAGGCTTTTCACTGCAAATAAAGAGTGAATGACTCATCCCAAGTCAGCTCTCAAATGTATCAGTTTGGGTTTTTCCTCCCAAAGTATGCACAAATCTCTTCAGTCTCGTCTCTTGTCATCTTCTTGTCAAAAGAAATTTCACATCACTTCCCCCCATCATTACTCCCCCTGGCTCTTGAAAACATTCCACTTTAAAATTTTATCACAGAGGGTGTTGGGTTTTTTTTTTTTCCCTTCTAGGTTTCATAGAGGGTTATGCCATGAAATGCAGAGAAGATGACTTTTTTTAAGAAGAAAAAGAAAAGAGCCTTAATGCAGCTAGTAAAAAAAAGAATTAAAATCATAGAATGACTGAACAACCTTGATATTTTCCCTCTCTGAATCTACCTTCGTTTCAGTTCTGAAGTCCAAGTGAAGCTGCAGAGTTTGATGGGCATTTTCCCTCATTAGAGTGTACGCAATGCTCTTAGAGGAGAAAATAGATGGCTCTGTCACCCAGACAGCCTCCAGCAACTGCTTCCTTGTGACATCCCTTCCTCAGCCACCAAAACCTCCTTCGTTAGCCCACAACAACTACAGTTTGGTACCTAAAGGCTGTAAAAAAACCACCCCAAAACCCTGCCACCAAATGACAGGCATCCATTTAAAAAGACTTGATAGTTTCAGTTACTTTCTGTGTGGTTTTCCTCCTAATATTTTTGCAGGAGGTAACACACACACACACACATTTCTGCAGTAGAAGGTTGGTGGGAGATTGAGATTAACTAAGCTTTATAAACGCAGATAAGTAGGAGCTGACAGCACAGGGAAGATTCTCTACAGTTATCAGAGTGGGCACGTGACACGTGCATAAGACATAAAAAAGCCACCAAGAACTTCTCTTCAGTACCTGTAAAATCCCACCAGAAGGTCATTTTCTACTCCAGTTACAGTCGTAGGAACTCCAGCAGGTGGGATGTGCTCTCCACACAGCTGCACCCGTATGTAAGGAGCCGGTACTCTTAGTGGGTGAGGTGACAGAGGTGGAATGAACATCTGCTGTGTTTCTGCAGAAATCAAGTTTTAAGGGATGAGGCCTTGGGTAAGATGCTGCCTGTCATCTGCAATTTTTATAGTGTGCTAGAAAAAGGGAAAAAAAAAGAGGGAAAAAGCAATAATTTTGCTCATAGTGGTATCCTAATATCTGTATGAAAATGGACATTAATTTGGCATTCAATAATATTTTTCATGCTTCATTTTACGACTTCAATGATTATCTTTTTTAAGGAAAATTGACATTGGACTATCATGTGGCAACCAACTGAAGCTTATGTATGGGTTGCTGCCTCATACCACCACACAGAGCTTTCACGTAGAGCTGGTAGTATCATTGTGGCAGTGGCAGCCTCCTGCCCTCTTTGGAAATAACTCTTAAAAGGGTTTCATTAAACACAGACTTTCCTTTTAGATTTCACAGATATTTGCAGGAAAAAACCCAAACAACCAAAACCCAACCTTGCTTCCCTTGAGCTCCCTCTAAGTTTTGGAAGGACCTCACTTTTCACGTCTCTGCATTTTCCTGGTCCTCATTTTCAACCCTATCTCAAATGCCATTGTCAAATAAAATGAATTCCAAAATTTACATCCTATTTAGACCTATTCCTCCTGTTCAACTGTCTTTGCATCTTAACCATCATCCCAGAGCGTTGGCTAATTTGTTTCTGCCCACAGCCCCAGCCTAATCCCCCATTTCCCCCTTTGGGAAGTTCCACATCCAAGTTCCCTGCCCTGTACCTAAGCCTTTACCAGATCAGTACCTGTTCACTTTCCCCTTCACCTCCTCATTTTCTCTCTGTCCCCCTAATCTCTCATCTGATCTCAGTGCAACTCCAAAGAATTGGCTTCTCACTTCTCCTCTCCCCTCACTCCAGCAGGGAATCATCTCCCCATCACTCCTGCCTGAGAGCTCCCCAGTTTCCACACTCCCTTTTTCTCTGTCCTCTGCCCTGTCCCTTTGAATTTCAGTGAGATGACTCCCTCCCACGCTGCCTGTCCTGTGGGGTGGGAGGAAGCTTGTTGTGGAGAGGAATCCCATTTTGATTGCATTTTGTCAGTGGGTAAATGCTGCCCAGGAGGCTTCATTGCTTTTCAATTTCTCATGAATTTTTTTGTGACACTGATTTTGAGACAATTTTAGGAGTAGGCGTATTGTACATCATATTCAGCACAAAAGAGCTTCTGACTGTAGCCCAGCAGAAACCTCCTACATTTCACAGGTGGTTTGGGAGCTGCAGATGGAGAACTTCTGTATAAAAAACTTTAAAAAAAAATCATCCAGCCTTATTTGTCCTTTAATTACACTTGGTTTTCACCACTTCCTCACACTCTTTGCCTTTCTGAATGCTGTAGAATTGCACTCAACTTGAAAAAAGTTAAAAAAAAAAAAAAAGAACTCTTACGTTTTGTAACAGTTTTCTCACTGCTACTGAAATTTTTATTTCACCAACTTCCATCTTTCCTTCTCTCCTTCGTGCTGTGGCAGAGAAACTTGGTCCTTGGCTGGCAATAAGCACACAAACCAGATATTGACCCAAAGGGTCTTCTCCAAAGAGAAACATAGTTTGCTGGTGACAGATCAGAAATGCAGGAGAAAAGTCATGAATGAAGAAGCATATCTCCGACAGCTTAATCTGACACCAAGTCAGCAATTTTCACAGCACAATTTTGCAATGGTTTTCACAAGCCATTAAGCTGCCAGTTTTCCCTGCCCAGGCTGAATTTTCCCTGGCTGTGGCTCATCCTCCAGGACCACTTCTCTAACAGACAAGTCCCCTTGGTAATACCAGTGTTAAGCTTTTGATCCTGCTGCCCGATGGGCTGCTCTGCTGGATTTTTGCTTCCAAATACTGCATTAAAGTAAAAGCTGCTGAAAAGCACAAAATCTATCATCTAATGAACCATAATATCACCTCCTGTAATGCCAATTACATAAATAAAATGTACTCCTCCCTGCACTGGGGAAGAGCAGGACTGAGGTTTACAAAGTCATGAACACCGTTGATATTGTGAATGTAGAATTTTTATTTATTAACCTCCCCCAACACTAGAATGAGAAGCACTCAAACTAGTATGAGATATGCAGATAAAAACAGGTCCTTTTTTTACACAGCTGGTAGGGAACTACTGGAATGTGTTGACACGAGCTTATCAAAGCAGACAGTAACAGCAGGTTTAAAAATGGATCAGACAAGTTCATGGACAATAAGCCCAAAAACTAGATAATAAAAAGAGCATCCTTGACCCAAAAATTGTCGATGTTGAGGACGTACAAGGGGAATGGGCTGCAGAAAGTGGCTGGGCGTACACTCTGGCATCAAATAATAGCTTTTGTTGCCTCCACTGAAGCTGGATGCTGAGCTACATCAACCCCCAGGATACACGACCTGGCAGGCACTGAGGTTCTTACTGGGCAGCTCAGTATCAAAGACGAATGGAGAGTCTGGAGGGAGACAGGAGAGAGAACTTTATCTGTCCAAGTAAAGCTGGAATAATGGGCTAAATACTCTAAGAACAGCTATTTCCCCTCCTTCGTGGCCAGCCTACAACTCAGTAATGAGAGAATTATTACAAAGAAGAACTTTGTTCTGACATAGTTTACTGCAGAGTTGTGCGATTCGTCAAGGCAGGAGGAGTCGAGGCAAGTGCTTAAGGTTCGAGCTGTGACCCTGCAAAGTTTTTCAGGCATCACTTGTCACCACACAGCCAGCAACAGTGATACCACTGCTGTGCTGAGAGGTCACGAGCCCTGGTCCTCTTTGCTCTCTGATGTAAATCAGAGATAATGTCCATGATAGACAATGGACTTCAGTTGCTCCGAAGAGGGATGAGACTAGAATCAGATCCTTAATGTTTATCTGTAAAAGTTGGTGGAAGTTAATCATGAATAGCTGTTGTTTCCCAGATAACCCCTGCTGAAGCTGGAGGTGATTTACTTTGTCCCATTAGGAATATTTCTCCGATGCATCACATACCATGACACATTCTGGCTATTAAGCTACAGTATGCCTAGCAGACACTGTCTCAAGACTTACCTATCCATTTCTTAAGATCTACTTTTTTTAGTAAAAAATGCAATATCCTTTTCACTTTCCAGCATAAACTGAGCATTTTATCCAAAAAATGGCAAGAAAATAGCTCATTGTTTTTCCAGCCAGCTCATCCGCAACACGGACTGGTGTCAGCCAAAATTAAAGGTAGGAAGAAAGGGCCATTTATCTTTAAACTGATTTTTCAAATCTGCTTCTAATCAACTAGGAACTTTGTTGGTTGTGTTTTACAAAAGCGCCAAGTCACAGATTCACAGATTCGACAGAGTTGGAAGGGTCCTCTAGAGATCATCGAGTCCAACTCCCCTGCTTAGCAGGATTGCCCAGAGCACATCACCCAGGACTGCATCAAGGTGGGTCTTGAAAATCTCCAGAGTCGGAAGCAGAATAAAAATGTTTTTCAGGCCCTATTGCTTTTGTTCATTTTCATCAGACTCAAGTACTTAAACTCTCAAAAGGACATAAAATAGTGAAAACGGTATGCATGGCAGATCAAACACTGCGCCTATTGCAATTATTTTATAATTAAGCCCTGGTGGTGTAGCACTTAATAAGAGTAAATCTACTTGGTTGAAATTCAACTCCATAAAGGCAGAGTTGGATTTGCAAATGTCCATCTTTTACTGCTGGTGAAGGAGAAATCAAATGAGAGCAGGATGCAGAAATTTTATCTGTAGGTACCTTGGATATTTCTCCCTGGTGATAGCGTATTCCCCAAGAGCTTAGAGGAATGGATATGCCACGAATAGAAAAACAACTGCACACATGTGGTTTCTTTCCTTGGTTTCAGGGTCCAGCAGTGTTCTAAGACTACTTGCAAGTATAACACTTACTGCTTCCCACTGGACCGGTGTCTGCATCCGTATCATCCCATGCTGCCTACATTGCAAGTAACACATAGAGTATGGTCTGTGCATCTCACAGGGAAATGAAAAGAACAACACGATCATTTAACCTGACCCCTTTCTCTGCAGCTGTAACTTCTCATTAAGCAGCAACCACAAATAGACTAGTTAAGTGTTGAATTGTCGCTATGTCCGTATCACTTGAGTGGCTGTAAATTTGCTGACTGATCCCAGCCTTCCTCATTGTTAATAAACAGAAAATTTTAACAAGACCAAGCCCAGCTCCCACTAAGGATAAAGCAAAAAAGCCTGTGCAGAGATCTAGAAGTTACCATCAGGTATTGCTGAGAGGTAACTCAAAAACGGTGCCAAATAAAGTTCAAAAGAAAATATACAATGGTAATAGCACAGCCTGTATCTCCGGGAAACTCTAGAGCTGGAGCTGTTGAATGGAGACTTTTAAAGCACCCATTTTCGAGTATTTTGTGTACGTCATCTTAAAAATAAAATATCCATCCATGGGTAACTGTCTGGGATAGTGACTTGATATCCTTTTACTTATATTAGTGGAAAATAAATTTAAATTTTATAAAGGGAGATATGAGCCTTAGACTTACCGGGTTCTCCACTTAGAGGCCACAGATTTAAATAGTCTGACAGACAAAAAGAGAGCGAGTTAATTTTGCATCCTCCTCATATACATGACATAATTGATACGATGAGAACCTCAGCAAACTAACCTGGTTCTGAAGAGTTAAGTTACTACTTCAGTCACACGCGGAGCTCATCTGGGCCTTCTATACAGGGAAAATTCCCTTGTAATGCAAAAATACAGCTAAAATTATTTTCAATCCAACTCTAATTTGTCTTGCCACACAAAAATAGCATGCAGCCCAATTAATATGCATAAAACATAAACCCATTAATGGACTGCATTTAGGTGAGCTAAAGGAAGTGAACCAAGTTCATCTTAAATCTTCTTATATGCTTTTTGCTGATACCATGACAGCTAGGAATTAAACATGCAAAGAACTTTTATTGAACTGTCCAGATCCTGTTTGTATTCAATCAAAGTAGACCATTTTATCATGCTGCTCTTGACATTGCTGCAAAATAGATAACAGCTAAATCAGAGATTGTCAAACTGAAGTAACTGTCAGGAATTAAATGGTATTGCTGAATAAAAGCCATAATTGAAATGCACAAAAAACCCTCTTAAACAATGTGGGAAACTTTAGATGACATTGCAGAGACATCAAAAGTCCCTGATACAGCAATAGAATCGAGCAGATTGTTTGGGCAAAATGTCATCATTTCAGCTTTCTTGTGCCTTATTACACACAGACATCATCTGGGACTCTGCAGAGCACTGAATTACTGTTTACAGCATTTTGACCTTGAACATCACAGTTGCATTAATACAGTCCATTCAGTGGAACAGACAGATAGTTACGAGGTCAGTGGAAATGTATAACAGGTTTTTGTATTCAAAGAGGAAAAAAAAAATTAGTGGCTTGTATAGATACTAAAAGGAAGCATCTGTTCATAAAACACCTGGACTAACAAAGGGCAATCTTTTCCACATAACAGTTAAGATGCAATATATTATTGATCAAACATTGTAAGAGGTTTAGCACCCTCTCAGCACTCTCATGATACTCTAATTATGTGATGTAAATTAGAGTCTCTAAAACCTGCAAGTTTCTTGAAGATGAAATTTAGTCACCCTCAAGCACGCCTTATTAACTAAGTGACAAAGAATTGTAAGCAGGAGTTTAAAATTCAGTATTCATTCAAAAGAAACCAATTTGAGAATTTCAAATACTCCACTAACAGCAAGAGACTAGCAGTATACAGCCTGATTATTTCACATCCTAAAGCTTTTTTCACCCCTACATTTATAGTGACATCTGCAAGAGCTAATAGAGTTCTCTCTAG
Organism: Calidris pugnax; assembly: GCF_001431845.1. Lineage (NCBI taxonomy): Eukaryota > Metazoa > Chordata > Aves > Charadriiformes > Scolopacidae > Calidris > Calidris pugnax. Next base: position 4,414,158 of record NW_015090811.1, read on the forward strand.
GATGGGGATCATTAAGTCAAAGTACTCGAGCACAATGGGCAATGAAAGATTGAATTTGTTCGTGCTCATAACAATTGACAATGATGCTAATATACAGGAGTACTTTATTGAGTTTGTGCAGCGTATTCAACATCTGGAGACTCTTCCCTGGATTTCTACGCAATCAGTATAAAACTTTAAGTAAATACTTAGTAACATACACATCTCAAATACGTATCTGTAACCTGCTTTTCATTAGCTGGAATTGCTCGTAAAGAACTTGGGGAATCAACAGGATAAGAGAATACTGACCATATTTCTTACTGTGGGCAGTCAAAAATCCAATACAGTGAGGTCTGCATTTCCTATATGTGATGCCATGACGCGTCCATTTGAGACATGATTCAACACCATCAACACCACTGGAAGTTTTGCCACCAGTTTCCTTGTTCAAGAGCTGGCTCCTTGAATTATTTTCATTAGGGAGGTGAAAACCAATGAGGAGAACCCCCCTCTTTTGGTGTTTAGTCACACTCCAAAAAAACCAAAAAAAAGCATTAAAGGATTTCAAGTAGAGAAAAGAGCAAAGGTTCATCTAAAATCCTAGATGACCCTAGGTCTGAGAGCAGCCTGCAGCAGATGCTCGGGGAACCAGTTAGGTCTGGTGCACCATTACATCTGTTTGCACTGGGAAACAGAACCTGGAATCAAGAGCATGGGTAGAAGATTTGAGGTGCAGTATTCACTGTATGTTAATTCTATTAACAAAACTCAAAATAACACTACAAAAGGACTACCAGAAGCCTTCCTGTTAAAGCAAAGCTCTTCTATCTATCTTGAGATCCAAAAGACACAGACTGCTCAGTTTTCCACCACCCTGAGGAAAAATACCCTTGGCTATAGATACAAATACTATTATGGTGTTCCTCACACCTATTTGCCATCAGAAGGCAAAACTAAAACCAAACCCAGATTGAACTGTGGGAATTGTATGTCAAAGTCTCCTTTGAACTAGAAGTCACCATTCATTTATATATCTACACACATGGAAATTATACTTTTCTTGCACAATCACATTATATTTATTTCAGAAGAGGAACTTTTTCATCCTGAATTTGCGTCTTGAGTAGATTACTGAGTGTGAATGTATATGCTCGCTCATACGCCCAGGAAATTCTGGGACATACACTGTTATGCATAAAGCTGAGTGTAAAGAGCTGACATTGTGGTTCTGCTTCTTTGCAACATCTATTTGTATTGCTTGCAGTAAGCAATATGAGTATAATCCAAAATGTTTGCTGAAGAAAAGCGCTGACCTACCCCTCCCAATAATTTTCTTTGCTTAAAATCTGAATGTCATTTGCCTTGATTTGAATGATTTAAAAATCACTTAATCAATGCAAATAATATAAAACAGTGGTTTATGGTTTACTTTTGTATAAAGACACTCATGTTTTTATTTGCTTTTCAAATGAAAGTGTATAATAGAAAGAAAAGAGTATAATAGAAAAACTTCTTTAACAGCCATTCATACCATCTTACATCATGCAGTAAGAACTGCAGTAGAATTAGACACCTCAAAGTCATAGGACAGGGTTTATGGCATGCAGCAACAGACTTGTGTCTGTTAAAAACAAAAAAAATTCGAACCTACTTCACCATGATTTATCATAGGTTGCGGAATTGTGCATTTCTTTTCAATCCAGTGAAAATTTGCACCATTTCTGCTCCATATATTCTTATCTTTCAGGATCCGCAGTTATTCTTTTCACAGTGTGATGGATGTAGCATTGGACTTGTGCGATTTGCCAAGGCAGAAGGAGTCAAGGCAAGTGCTTAAGGTTCGAGCTGTGACCCTGCAAAGTTTTTCAGGCATCACTTGTCACCACACAGCCAGCAACAGTGATACCACTGCTGTGCTGAGAGGTCACGAGCCCTGGTCCTCTTTGCTCTCTGATGTAAATCAGAGATAATGTCCATGATAGACAATGGACTTCAGTTGCTCCGAAGAGGGATGAGACTAGAATCAGATCCTTAATGTTTATCTGTAAAAGTTGGTGGAAGTTAATCATGAATAGCTGTTGTTTCCCAGATAACCCCTGCTGAAGCTGGAGGTGATTTACTTTGTCCCATTAGGAATATTTCTCCGATGCATCACATACCATGACACATTCTGGCTATTAAGCTACAGTATGCCTAGCAGACAGTGTCTCAAGACTTACCTATCCATTTCTTAAGATCTACTTTTTTTAGTAAAAAATGCAATATCCTTTTCACTTTCCAGCATAAACTGAGCATTTTATCCAAAAAATGGCAAGAAAATAGCTCATTGTTTTTCCAGCCAGCTCATCCGCAACACGGACTGGTGTCAGCCAAAATTAAAGGTAGGAAGAAAGGGCCATTTATCTTTAAACTGATTTTTCAAATCTGCTTCTAATCAACTAGGAACTTTGTTGGTTGTGTTTTACAAAAGCGCCAAGTCACAGATTCACAGATTCGACAGAGTTGGAAGGGTCCTCTAGAGATCATCGAGTCCAACTCCCCTGCTTAGCAGGATTGCCCAGAGCACATCACCCAGGACTGCATCAAGGCTGGTCTTGAAGATCTCCAGAGTTGAAAGCAGAATAAAAATGTTTTTCAGGCCCTATTGCTTTTGTTCATTTTCATCAGACTCAAGTACTTAAACTCGGAAGCAGAATAAAAATGTTTTTCAGGCCCTATTGCTTTTGTTCATTTTCATCAGACTCAAGTACTTAAACTCTCAAAAGGACATAAAATAGTGAAAACGGTATGCATGGCAGATCAAACACTGCGCCTATTGCAATTATTTTATAATTAAGCCCTGGTGGTGTAGCACTTAATAAGAGTAAATCTACTTGGTTGAAATTCAACTCCATAAAGGCAGAGTTGGATTTGCAAATGTCCATCTTTTACTGCTGGTGAAGGAGAAATCAAATGAGAGCAGGATGCAGAAATTTTATCTGTAGGTACCTTGGATATTTCTCCCTGGTGATAGCGTATTCCCCAAGAGCTTAGAGGAATGGATATGCCACGAATAGAAAAACAACTGCACACATGTGGTTTCTTTCCTTGGTTTCAGGGTCCAGCAGTGTTCTAAGACTACTTGCAAGTATAACACTTACTGCTTCCCACTGGACCGGTGTCTGCATCCGTATCATCCCATGCTGCCTACATTGCAAGTAACACATAGAGTATGGTCTTTGCATCTCACAGGGAAATGAAAAGAACAACACGATCATTTAACCTGACCCCTTTCTCTGCAGCTGTAACTTCTCATTAAGCAGCAACCACAAATAGACTAGTTAAGTGTTGAATTGTCGCTATGCCCGTATCACTTGAGTGGCTGTAAATTTGCTGACTGATCCCAGCCTTCCTCATTGTTAATAAACAGAAAATTTTAACAAGACCAAGCCCAGCTCCCACTAAGGATAAAGCAAAAAAGCCTGTGCAGAGATCTAGAAGTTACCATCAGGTATTGCTGAGAGGTAACTCAAAAACGGTGCCAAATAAAGTTCAAAAGAAAATATACAATGGTAATAGCACAGCCTGTATCTCCGGGAAACTCTAGAGCTGGAGCTGTTGAATGGAGACTTTTAAAGCACCCATTTTCGAGTATTTTGTGTACGTCATCTTAAAAATAAAATATCCATCCATGGGTAACTGTCTGGGATAGTGACTTGATATCCTTTTACTTATATTAGTGGAAAATAAATTTAAATTTTATAAAGGGAGATATGAGCCTTAGACTTACCGGGTTCTCCACTTAGAGGCCACAGATTTAAATAGTCTGACAGACAAAAAGAGAGCGAGTTAATTTTGCATCCTCCTCATATACATGACATAATTGATACGATGAGAACCTCAGCAAACTAACCTGGTTCTGAAGAGTTAAGTTACTACTTCAGTCACACGCGGAGCTCATCTGGGCCTTCTATACAGGGAAAATTCCCTTGTAATGCAAAAATACAGCTAAAATTATTTTCAATCCAACTCTAATTTGTCTTGCCACACAAAAATAGCATGCAGCCCAATTAATATGCATAAAACATAAACCCATTAATGGACTGCATTTAGGTGAGCTAAAGGAAGTGAACCAAGTTCATCTTAAATCTTCTTATATGCTTTTTGCTGATACCATGACAGCTAGGAATTAAACATGCAAAGAACTTTTATTGAACTGTCCAGATCCTGTTTGTATTCAATCAAAGTAGACCATTTTATCATGCTGCTCTTGACATTGCTGCAAAATAGATAACAGCTAAATCAGAGATTGTCAAACTGAAGTAACTGTCAGGAATTAAATGGTATTGCTGAATAAAAGCCATAATTGAAATGCACAAAAAACCCTCTTAAACAATGTGGGAAACTTTAGATGACATTGCAGAGACATCAAAAGTCCCTGATACAGCAATAGAATCGAGCAGATTGTTTGGGCAAAATGTCATCATTTCAGCTTTCTTGTGCCTTATTACACACAGACATCATCTGGGACTCTGCAGAGCACTGAATTACTGTTTACAGCATTTTGACCTTGAACATCACAGTTGCATTAATACAGTCCATTCAGTGGAACAGACAGATAGTTACGAGGTCAGTGGAAATGTATAACAGGTTTTTGTATTCAAAGAGGAAAAAAAAAATTAGTGGCTTGTATAGATACTAAAAGGAAGCATCTGTTCATAAAACACCTGGACTAACAAAGGGCAATCTTTTCCACATAACAGTTAAGATGCAATATATTATTGATCAAACATTGTAAGAGGTTTAGCACCCTCTCAGCACTCTCATGATACTCTAATTATGTGATGTAAATTAGAGTCTCTAAAACCTGCAAGTTTCTTGAAGATGAAATTTAGTCACCCTCAAGCACGCCTTATTAACTAAGTGACAAAGAATTGTAAGCAGGAGTTTAAAATTCAGTATTCATTCAAAAGAAACCAATTTGAGAATTTCAAATACTCCACTAACAGCAAGAGACTAGCAGTATACAGCCTGATTATTTCACATCCTAAAGCTTTTTTCACCCCTACATTTATAGTGACATCTGCAAGAGCTAATAGAGTTCTCTCTAGGATGGGGATCATTAAGTCAAAGTACTCGAGCACAATGGGCAATGAAAGATTGAATTTGTTCGTGCTCATAACAATTGACAATGATGCTAATATACAGGAGTACTTTATTGAGTTTGTGCAGCGTATTCAACATCTGGAGACTCTTCCCTGGATTTCTACGCAATCAGTATAAAACTTTAAGTAAATACTTAGTAACATACACATCTCAAATACGTATCTGTAACCTGCTTTTCATTAGCTGGAATTGCTCGTAAAGAACTTGGGGAATCAACAGGATAAGAGAATACTGACCATATTTCTTACTGTGGGCAGTCAAAAATCCAATACAGTGAGGTCTGCATTTCCTATATGTGATGCCATGACGCGTCCATTTGAGACATGATTCAACACCATCAACACCACTGGAAGTTTTGCCACCAGTTTCCTTGTTCAAGAGCTGGCTCCTTGAATTATTTTCATTAGGGAGGTGAAAACCAATGAGGAGAACCCCCCTCTTTTGGTGTTTAGTCACACTCCAAAAAAACCAAAAAAAAGCATTAAAGGATTTCAAGTAGAGAAAAGAGCAAAGGTTCATCTAAAATCCTAGATGACCCTAGGTCTGAGAGCAGCCTGCAGCAGATGCTCGGGGAACCAGTTAGGTCTGGTGCACCATTACATCTGTTTGCACTGGGAAACAGAACCTGGAATCAAGAGCATGGGTAGAAGATTTGAGGTGCAGTATTCACTGTATGTTAATTCTATTAACAAAACTCAAAATAACACTACAAAAGGACTACCAGAAGCCTTCCTGTTAAAGCAAAGCTCTTCTATCTATCTTGAGATCCAAAAGACACAGACTGCTCAGTTTTCCACCACCCTGAGGAAAAATACCCTTGGCTATAGATACAAATACTATTATGGTGTTCCTCACACCTATTTGCCATCAGAAGGCAAAACTAAAACCAAACCCAGATTGAACTGTGGGAATTGTATGTCAAAGTCTCCTTTGAACTAGAAGTCACCATTCATTTATATATCTACACACATGGAAATTATACTTTTCTTGCACAATCACATTATATTTATTTCAGAAGAGGAACTTTTTCATCCTGAATTTGCGTCTTGAGTAGATTACTGAGTGTGAATGTATATGCTCGCTCATATGCCCAGGAAATTCTGGGACATACACTGTTATGCATAAAGCTGAGTGTAAAGAGCTGACATTGTGGTTCTGCTTCTTTGCAACATCTATTTGTATTGCTTGCAGTAAGCAATATGAGTATAATCCAAAATGTTTGCTGAAGAAAAGCGCTGACCTACCCCTCCCAATAATTTTCTTTGCTTAAAATCTGAATGTCATTTGCCTTGATTTGAATGATTTAAAAATCACTTAATCAATGCAAATAATATAAAACAGTGGTTTATGGTTTACTTTTGTATAAAGACACTCATGTTTTTATTTGCTTTTCAAATGAAAGTGTATAATAGAAAGAAAAGAGTATAATAGAAAAACTTCTTTAACAGCCATTCATACCATCTTACATCATGCAGTAAGAACTGCAGTAGAATTAGACACCTCAAAGTCATAGGACAGGGTTTATGGCATGCAGCAACAGACTTGTGTCTGTTAAAAACAAAAAAAATTCGAACCTACTTCACCATGATTTATCATAGGTTGCGGAATTGTGCATTTCTTTTCAATCCAGTGAAAATTTGCACCATTTCTGCTCCATATATTCTTATCTTTCAGGATCCGCAGTTATTCTTTTCACAGTGTGATGGATGTAGCATTGGATTGTACAACCCAACTACATCTGCTCTCTCGTTTTCTAGATATTACATTCGTTGTACTTCACAGCAGGAACTCACAATCCAGACCCTGAATATTGCTCCATGATAAATATCACAGATAAAGAAATGGTCCAGTGCCAACGTTATTTTTGTGGTGCTGGCACATCTCCTGAGCAAGCCTCTTACAGCTCAACACTGCACTTGGTAGTAAACACTATTTCAGTTTCAAAATACTTTTCAGGCACTACCATAGCATTCAGTTAGAAAGTACTTTTTCCAAGTATTTTAATATACTTTTTGGTTGTTTTTTTTCCCTTCAGCAACTCTTTCTACAAATCAGTAATATTCTTTCCTTCCTTGAACATTTGTAGAAGCAGGAGTTGATCCTGTCAATACTTAGATTGTTGAGCAAGTTTTGCTTCGTTACTGCCCTGTTACATTCAGTAGGATTACACACATAGTGCAGTCCTGGCAAGACTCGTAGCCTTGATATATCAACTCAGCTCTTCACTGAAATACAACCATCTCTGGGGTAAAGCATGATAAATATTCAACAGCACAGGGAAACACTACACTGCAGATTTAAGGCTCAATCTGGCAAATACTTACACAGGAGTATATTTCCTTCACACTGCTAAAGAAAAATACTTATATACATAAACGTATTCATAGGCATAAGATTGCAGAGTATGGGACCCAAGAGAGGAAGGAGAATGGGGGAAGAGGAAAGAACGCTTCCAATGCACCCCAGAGTCTTCAGTGTGTGTTGAACGTCTCACCAAATCATGGAGAGGCCATAAGGTGACCAAGGTGGCAACAACTGGAACGAAAACGGCTCAGGAATCTCACATTTTCATAAATTAGATAATATTATCTATGTGCAATGCGTAGCCTTTGGACATCTGACCAAGTATATTTCCCATTTTTCCTTGAGAAACAAATTCTTTTCTGATCTAGCTTCATTTCAGCACTATAACAAACCATCAGTCAAAACACCTATCTGGCACAGCTTCCTGGGGAAATGTTTCCCTATTTCACTCTTCATAAAGGTCTGCAACAAAGAGATACCTGTAGACCATCCTTTCTAAAACTGAATTTTCCTTTTAATAACTCATACAGAACCAGAATGAGAGGAAACAGGTTAATGGATTCCTTTTTTAATCACCTAGACTTAATTCAGCCTCTTCAGTGCATAGAAATGGAAAATTTTTCATTCTGTCCCATATGTGTTATGTGATTTAGGACAGCTCCCACCCCTGTCTTTTTGGTTGTGTAAAAAAAATAAATAAAAATGAAACAATGAAATTGCAAAAGAGCCAAAACTTTGAAAAAGGCAAGTGAAAGAGGAGACCTCAAAAGATCATGCAAACTTTCCTTTCACAATCTAATATATCTGGACAAATCCAAATTGAATAAAACCTCTGAACTTTTAGTCATTTATGTATTGAGTGCATTTAATGTGTTCTTTCTATATTTTCAAGCACTTTGAAAAATATTAGCGACACTTACCATTTAAAAAATGAATGTGCACTTCAGTTTGGTTTTTATAATACTAAGAAATTGGGTTGATGAACAATTTCTCCTAAAATTGTCTAATGTGTTTCTTCAGCCAACTCTGCAGATATATTATAGTCAGCTACCATTAGAGTGACAGTACTTGCATTACTCCATAAAATAATGGGGATATGGGAAAATCTAGCTCCTGAAAATGTTTGAAACTTGTTCAATAGCTCTTTGGTCTCTTGGGGCTCAACTCACCTTTATTTTTGTGCATAATTACCTAAGCCATTTAGGCCATTTAATTTGGGACTTCCTTTTGAGAAGAATGAATATTAAAAAATAACGGTGCCTCTTTAGAGTATAAATATTCACTTTTGGAAGTAAAAAATATAAAAGGCGAACCCCAAATTGTTTACGAAGTAAGTTATTTAGTGCAACCCATTCAATAAAGGTAGTGTCATCTGCTTCTAAGATGTTTTGCCAAAGAAAAGACTTGGTTAGATAGTCACTTGTCAGCACATTTTCAAATGAGCATTACTTCAGACTCTTATTGTCCCTTTGGTTCCAATCGATACAAAGGCTTCATGGGATTAAATTAAATGCAAACTCTCCAGAGGTCACAAACTATTGGTCCAAGGTAGCCCAAATTAATCAATGTGTAAATATCTCTCAGTACACTGGGAAAGGCCTAATATTCCTGAGCTGTAAAATTGCAGGACAGCCTCATGGACAATGGTGTTGCTTCTGGCAGGGTGCTCAAAACAGTGGAGATAGAGATTTTTCGGCCACCCACACACCAAAGGAGTGAGAAAGCCATCTATCTGGTGGCCTGTCACTCCCATCAAAGCCTTCAGCAGAGTTATGGTGCCTCTGCACCTTCTTTAGATTTTCTGCCATGATCAGATGATGAAGTGAACTTTGGGGAGAGGTATTATGTACAGAAACTGAAACAAAGAAAGACCACTGCCAGTATCCATACGTATTGAAAGATTCAAGTCACTAAATGAATCGCTATGCTAAAACTTAAGGAAAAGAGGCTAAAATTTACGCAACTACCTCTAAGTGCAAATCCTAGACAAGGTTCATCGGTAAGCAGTTATCCCATACACAGTCCATGCTTGGCCTTATACTGTCCAAAAGTCCACTGTAAGGTTCTCCTGGAACCTTAAACACTCCTGGAAGGCTACATCAGTGAGGCAGTGCCATCTCTGCTGCTCACGTAGACACAAGGATGGTGGCAAACCTGTGCCTCATTTTATTCAAAGTTTGTAGGATGTGTTATACCAGGCTATGCTGTATCTCTGCCAGGAGGACTTTGTTGGTTTGATATACTCACATAAGTGTTTTTCTTGTAACGTTTTTAAAAACAGAATAGTGGTGAACAATGCGGTGGATCTGAGGCAATTATAACTCTCAAGCTAATGATAGGTTTTATCTTCGTAGTTTCTGGGTAAATCATTTTCCTCACACTAGGAAGGAGCAGCATAATCTTCCAGAAACACACTTCTGTAGAACAGGGCTACACTTAAACTTTTTTAAAAAAAAAAAATCCTTTATTTTTTAGGTATTGCATTTGTATGTTCAAGATTGCACCTGCAGGATGAATCTTTATACGCTTCCAGCCCACTCCAGGAACCTTTGCCTCCTTCCCTCCTTCTACTGTTCCACATAAAAATTTAAATAACCTCCACTGCTTTCACCTTTTGTTAGCTGAAGATGCAGGAAATATTTTTAGCCAATAAGCTCAACTTATGTAGGTTAAACTCCTACTCTTCAGACAAAGCCATGTAAAGGTTTGCCATATGGCATATAGAGAAGAGTACCATAGCTTACCAGTTCACATGATTGTACCTTTTCCTTTTCTTTCTGGAAATTTTATCCATGTAACATTTCAGGACTAGTTTCCATGTGTAGCTGTAGTGAATCCTGTACTCTTTTCATGTATGATACTTCTGTCCAAAAAAATCACAAAAAAAAAATCACAAAACAAAATCACAAACAGAAATCTTAATTACATCTCTAAGGGGTAAGTTGAGAAGATGTCACGTAAAACCTCAGCATTAAAATTTAGCTTTTTACCTGGATTTAAATCAGTTTCCATCTATGTTTCCTGACACATGCAAAAATGAAAAAGTTTATAATTGCAGTGTAATTGTATTTCTTAGGGGGGAGAGTTTAGATCTTACCTATTCATTTCCAAGAATGCATCCAGAAAGATTTTCATCAAGAAAACATCCATTGTTCAGGTGGACGACAGGACAATATGAAGGAGGAGTGGATGGAACTACTCTCTGCAGATGTGTCCTTTTGAGGGAGGAGAGGTAGGCAAACTCATCAATGGTGATCGCTTTTCAGTGATGGAGAATAATATTGGTTATCTATGGTGACAAAATGACAGTAATCCCATAAACAGCTGCTGTGGCAACTCTTTGGCCTTGTGTGGTTGTGACCTTGCCCCAGTACTGTGTTCCTCCTGCCTTATGATGGAACGAGGAGAAGCACCAAAGCCACAGAAAATGTCCTCAACAATGCCCCAGTCCTGCCTTATGATGGAACGAGGAGCAGCACCAAAGCCACAGAAAATGTCCTCAACAGTCTTCAACCAGATAAGAAATTTAAAAAGATACAATTCCATCTTTACCATTCTATTACCCATCTCAAGTTGACTATTATGGCTTTCTATACAGCAGCCTAAACTTCCAGAATTAATTAACTATAAATCTCTATTCTGGAGCTTGATATGGTAATTCACTCTTAGCTGGTCCTATGTAAAATCGATGGGATTGATGAGTATACTTGCACCACTTTTTCCACCCATATTTATTCCCAAAAATTCATTTACACATTAAAAAGCCTCTTTCTCTGTGTTTTTGCACTTCTGTGTCATGGTATAATAGCCTATTTCTTGTGGCACAATTGATGACACTATATAGAGTAAGGAGAGAAAGTTGAAAGCCTCTGCTAATGGGAATACTTGTCTAAAAACACGTTCATAGGAAGTCCATCATCTAAACACTAGATATTCTCATTTTCTAGCGAAAGCTGGATTCATTCTTATATTACAGTGAGAGGAATATCATGTGAATGGGACCTGTAGTCTAATTAAATGAATACATTAAAAGTTTCGGATTTTGACAGGTAAGAAGTAGCTGTCATTCTTTTCAACACTTTTTGAATTAAGCTGCTGTCCTTCATTATCCCAAAAGATTATTGTTGCTCTGTTTCTCATGAGTGCAGTGAGCTAGAACAGCGGAGATAATAGGTTATTATAGGAAAATTTGGCTTTGACATTTATATGATAAATTTGAAGTCAATTAGAGGAAAAATATTCCATTAGATAAAGTGAGTGTACCAATTACTGCACTGAAGAGCTATTGCTAATAGTATAATTGAAATTTATAGAGTGGTAGTCCCCGCACTGTAGAATTAGATTGCATAAGTGATGGCAATAACAGGCATGTAAACATTTTAGTTCCTAACCATTTGCAAGCTGAAGATGGAGGAATTTATTTTTATTAGGAATCTACTTCTGTCCTGATGTTAAAAATCCACTTCAGAATTACCAGGAAAGGGGTTATGTGGAGACAATTACCTTTCTCCATAAATTGTAGCAAAAGAAAAAAAAAAAAGCCTGTTTTAGTAAAATGTATGTGCGTTTTCATGGAAATGAAGTACATGTCTAAGGGGAGATTAAGAGAAAGTGAAAATAAAATTTTCCCCAGTGGGGGATACTTTTTAGTGTTGAGGGAATGAATTAAATGTAAATAGAAACACGGAGTATCAGGAAAAAATTTTTTAAATATTCCAGTCAAATTTAGGTAGGGAGATGGCAAAAAGGGGAGAGTTTCTGTCTTAGAGACCGGACTATGAAATAACCTTGCAAAAGAACTACATAAAATTGAATTTATAGCTGTTCAAAACTGGATGGAGAGACATGCTGGCCGATAAAAACTACAGGAAACCACGTTAGACTAGATCAAAAGGACAGGTTGGTAGGAATTTGATTAAAAACTTGCCATCCGTGCTTTTTAAAAAGTCTGTATTTTCTAAAAGCTTTAAGACAAGCACAACAGTCAGGAAACCAGTATAAAGAGGGGATGTGCTGTGATCAGTATTGTGATGTGCTGTTTTTCTGTTTGTTTCCTCGTGCCCGTATCCGACTGCTCTCTCTTGTCTTACCTCCTCGACCTCCCCTCTGGTGGAAGACGCTGGGGTTGTGTTGCGGCAGCTCTTGCTGGACACACATCAAAGGGTGATGAAAGAGGCAGGTGCTCGGCCGGGGGCCTGGAGGCATCTTGATGAAATGGACACTGCATCCTGATGAAACAGAATTTCATGCTTCTCCTGCGACTTGCTGGGAACATGAAGGCAGAGCTGGGGGTTTGCGGCAGGACCTAGTCAATGTTAGGGTGCAATGGGCAAGAGGAGCTCCATGCTCATCACCCCGTGCCCCTGCAGGTTCTGGAGCAAAAGCTGAAGTAGGAAACGGTGTACTTTTCAGTGCCATGGCAGGTCACAGCTATGAGAAATGAGAAATACCAGCGTGAGGCCCAAAGGGAAGCACACACAGTGGATTGGCATGGCTTTGGTTGGAACAGAGTTGACTTTCCTTCTGGCATCTGGTTTGCTGCTGTGTTTTGGACTTGGAATGAGAAAGGCGTTGATGGCACACTGGTAGTTTTGGTTGTTCCTGAGCCTTTTCTGCTCCTCACACCACCCTGCCAGTGATGGGCTGGGAGGGCACAAAAAGTTGGAAGAGGACCCCAACTGACCAAAAGTACGTTCCATACCATGTGACATCACACTCAGTATATAGAGCTGGGGAAAGAAAGAAGGGGGGAAAATTCAGAGTGATGGCATTTGTCTTCCCAAGTAATGCATGATGGAGCCCTGCTCCCCTGGGGATGGCTGAAGACCTGCCTGCCCATGGGAAGCACTGAATGAATTCCTTGTTTTGCTTTGTTTGCGTGCTCAGTTTTTATTAAACTTATTAAACTGTTCTTTATCTCAACCCATGAGTTTTTCTTTATTTTTTCTGATTCTTTTCCCCATCCCTCTGCTGGGGGAAGAAGTGAGCAAGCAACTGTGTGACCGTAATTGCTGGCTGGGGTTAAATCATGACATGCATATACATTTAAAATCTGTTGCCATCAAGTTGGACTACCAAACCCATTTTTCAATATAAATAGGACTCACATTTCAAATTTGCTAATCATCTCCACTGGCTTGGGTGGAATTTGGATGTTCACATCCCCAAAAAGTCAGTTCACTGTGTGCCTAAATAGGAGTTAAGGCTTAAATTGAGGCTATTTCAAGGACCTTTGCTTGGGCAAAGATCATTTTGGCTATGGAGTATTAACTTGAAAAAATTTGGTGCACATGCAGAGTTGGGTCAGTAGCACTGTGCTGGGCTCTGGTGAAATCCAAAGGAGTCCACTCTATTTTCACCTACTCCATAGGAAAAAAAAATAACCAGAGGTTTACTCTGGGGTGTTATTCTATAAATTGATATTTTCCGAGCAGCAGAACCCATAAACCTGGCTCCTAGAGGTTTGTGTCTTTATTTCCTGTGGTCCCCCTGCTCCCTGTTAACAGCACCACCGTTCCTCCCACCCTCCTCCCCCTCCACACTCCTCCTCTGCCCCTTGGTGTGAACTCTGCAGGTAAGAAGCAATCTCTGCAGAAACCAGTCTGGAGATAACCACACTTCCCAGCAAATGACTCCCACAGAACAATTCGGTGCCGGAGTTCAACCCGCCTTTTCCTTGGGGACTAATCTGGACCTCTCCTTCTCAGACTGCTGCCCATTTTTACAAGTAGGTTGTGGGACTATAATTTACTTTCTATTTCAAAAGTTGCCAGCTGGTAGTTGGAGAAGAAAAAGACCCAACAATCACATATGTATTGTTTCCTTCAGGAACTAGCTTAAAAGTAAATTTAAGAGAGACTCTTTTTCACCAATGTAGACAAAATAAAATAGCAGATATATATTATGGGAACACAAATATGTGCTTAAGATACAGTTGCTTCATTGCTTCTGTTATGAACTCCATTCCCTGAGTTGTCATCTCTTCTTCGCTAAAATTCTGCTGCCTACTGAGATTTCTACGGTTGGAAATAAGGGAAGCAATACTCCCTGCATGACTTACTGCAGGGGAAGGGATGAGACAGCTGCCTAAATAATTTCCAGCTGGCCTGCTAATTCCTTCTTCACTTATCCCACTTATGGGACCCCCTGTCACCCTTGCAGCTATCGCAAGCAGAATAGAAACTTTGACTTCATTGACATTTCTTCTCCATTTTCAAAAGCTGACTGTACACGCTTTCAGATACAAAATATTACCAGTTATTTAGCTCTACACACAAAATCCATTACTCCCAAAATGCTCTCTCACAAATCCAGCTGCTATTCCTCCTCAATCAGGTTTCTACTCAATTCAGGCTATCAAAAGAAATTTTCCAATTTCACTTCTGTGAGCATCACTTCCCCACTCCGGTTCCACCTAGCACAGTCAGACCACTGTGCCGCTCCTCTCCATACCCTGCCAGTCTTGACGACCCATTCACACATCCCTGGGAGAAAAAGTCATCACTCCCCACTGATGATCCTTACCTCTTCCTCCTCTTTTGTTAGAGAACAAAATCATCAGCATCATCCGAAAGTTCCCTTGTAGAATCACAGAATCATAGAATCATTGAGGTTGGAAGAGACCCTTGGGATCATCGAGTCCGACCATCTCCCCTACTCTACAAAGTCCTCCCCTACACCATGTCCCTCAGGACTGCATCTAAATGGCCCTTAAACACAGCCAGGGATGGTGACTCCACCCCCTCCCTGGGCAGCCTGTTCCAATGCCCCATCACTCTTTCGGTGAAAAATTCTTTCCTAATGTTCAATCTAACCTCACCCTGTTGGAGCTTGAAGCCATTCCCTCTTGTTCTGTCACTAATTACCTGTGAGAAGAGACCAGCACCAACCTCTCTACAGTGTCCTTTCACGAAGTTGTATGTGTATGCATCACCAATGGCTACATCCAAGTGATGGAAACTTCCAAGGAGCTGTTGTGAAACGACTGTGCCATGTTACCTGGTGTGTTATTGTGAGAGATATTTTTTGCCTGATTCCTTCAGTAGTGCTCTGCAGTCATTAAGGCATTAGTCCAAAGCACGCACGCATGCATGCACATGGAGCTATACTTTTATTTCTGGTTTATGTTTAATGAATGAAGCACACTGAAGTGGCACTGGGATTCAACCGATCCAAATAGCTTGTTCTAAGGATGCTAGTCTGAGCTTCAGCCCCTTATGCTTAATGTTATACAAGGGAATACTTGTAGAAATACAACGAAAATTTCCTCTTAATTGTGACTTATTTTCCTTTCACATACAACATTGCTATTTGAGAATGCTAGTGTGGTTCCTTCCTTCATTTCCCTCCACTTAACCCCTAGTATGCAAATAAAATGTCACCAGGTTAAAAGGCTTCTCTTTGCCTTTTTGCTCTTTTTTTTTTTTTAAAAGCTTAGTGTTTCTCAAAGAAATTCATCCTGTGAGCAGGAAGATGCTTAAAGGATGGGCAGAATTTTAAAAGCTCCAAGGCTGTAACTGGACCTACAGCAGGGAGTTTTATTTAAATTAAATATTGCTGACTCCATTTGGTTGTTAAGCCAACTGTAACTGGACCTACAGCAGGGAATTTTATATTTATATTGCTGACTCCATTTGGTTGTTAAGCCAAGGCTGATCTAGCTCAGTTCACTATTTCTAGTACTCCTTCCAGAGCAGACCTTGCTTTTGTTTGACATGTTTATCATGTTTTTCTCATCATATTGGTACTGTATCCTCAGCCCTACTGGGGAGCTTTATTTCAGTACCAGCTTGCTATTGCCTATGATCTGCCAAAGGTGGAAACCGGTTACTTTTTGCTTAACCATACGGGATAGCAAAATGAAAGGACAACTTGCTCTTTCATTGCTCCATTGCTCTTACTACAGTGGTTGAAAAACTCATTTCAGGGTCGAAGGAACTGGGCATTTGATAATTTATTGGCAAATGCTTTGGTTGACCAGCAAAATGATTTTTGACTACAAGCTCATGTTACCAGCTGACACGAACGCTACATCCCCAATTCTCTTTGCTGTAAACCAAGAACAACAAAGATAAAGGCAGCAGATTAGCACGGAAAGTGACACCTGAATCAAGGTCCATTTTCATCACAGTAAAATGAGAATAAACCCATCTGTCTCATCTCAGCCTAAATGAACCAAGTTAAAATTTAACCAATTCTTTAAAATTATTTTCATCACAGTAAAATGAGAATAAATCCATCTGTCTCATCTTATCTCAGCCTAAATGAACCAAGTTAAAATTTAACCAATTCTTTAAAATCACAAGTCTTCCAGGCAGCATACTCTCCATTTCACTTTTCCTTCCCCAAATATCAATTCTGAACAGTGTATGCCAGACAGGTACATTGAATAAGATCCACAATTACCTTCTATTCAGAGCTACTCCCTGTATGCAAGCACCCTAGACATCTTTGGACTAAAATTATAAACTAGTATTGATGAAACAATTTACTTTATCTTTTATGTTCACACTCAAGAATAGATCAAAATAATCTCTAATCGTCAGATTTCAAAAGAAGCTGGTGTGAGAGTTCCCACTGGGAACAAATGACAGCAACTAAACATGCAGCTCTTTCAAAAATGCAGACTGATGATATCCAGCATTGTGTATCACTCAGAACAGTGTATTTTCTTCTTTTTGCCTCCTTTAAAACTACATAAGCCTGTGTTTACCAGCCTCGTTACAGCTTCCTCTACAATGTACTCTGTTGTCTTCTGGCCAACATCCATGTAATCATTAGATGAATTACCCAAGCATAGAAATGACTAGAGAACAGATGCTCCTTCTTAAAAAAAAACCAAAAAAACCCAAACCCAAAACCAAAGACATTCCTACAACAATGCAATACATTTCCTTTGTATATCTGTTATTTTTGTAAAAACTGCTGGAACAATAATCTTGCATTTGCAGTGCACCTTTTTCTTCCAAAGAAGCAAAAGAAACTTTTTAAAACGGTATTGACATCTATTTGTCCCATGGCTAAAATGCTGCTAATACCTGGTATTAAAGAAGTGAAAATAATATGGAACATTCAGATTGTAAATAAAGAAAATATGAAGGGTAAATTTTTTAAAAGTGCTTGGGGAAGTTTGTGGCCCCATTTTCAAAGCACGTTCAAGCGGGATGGCTCCAAAGGGACTGATGAGCAATAGGAACTTACATGTTCCTCCATGAGAATTGGACCTTTACCATTATTATTTTTTTTACGATTTAAATTTTCATGCCAAGTCCAGTTCGCAATAATCATTACTGATGAGAAAGCTGTGTTTCATTTGCTTTGAAGATGACAATGACAACGGTACTGGGATCTATAAAAGCGTTATTGTGGAACACTTACCAACAAAATCAAGCACTTCCCCCAGTCATTTTCATTCCCTGCACCGCCTTTTTGTCGTCTTTGGGAAATCTCCCTGCTTCCTGGCCCTGAAATGTTTTCTTCAAAACACACACTGTTCAACATCTGGGGAGCTCGGGCTTCTCCCCGATCTATGTGATCCATGGAAAGCAGCAACCACCAAAAGCCAAGAAACCCTCCCTCTCTCTTTATTCCTTTTTCCATCTGTTCTTGATGGGTACACTATTGTAGGCAATAAATGGTGATATTAGCTGTTAAATCTTGCTGAAACGATTTTGATGGCACGTAATTCACAGTTTTTAGAGGTTATGTCCTTTCTCAAGCAAAACACTCGCTGAAGCTGGTTGGTTTTTACCCCAAAAGATTACCAGGATCTGGCTGCAAGAGGCTTCCAACAATATTGTGCAATTTTGTTTCATTTTCACGTTTTGCAAAGTGCTTTTAAAAAGTCAGTTTAACAAGAAATTTCATTGTCTAATGGGCCGTGACCGTTCATGATAGGATTTCATTTTAAATTCAGTTCATTATGCTGTCATTAGGGAAGATATGACTTGTCTTAGTGCATCTTATCATTTACCACGATTTTTATGGCCATTATTAGTTTGGATTTTCCAAGTAAGATATTCACTCAGCACCTGATTAAATGCACAGCATAAGTCAAAGAGGAAGATGGATTACCTCGCGGCAACAAAGCAATGAACTGAATCTCAACAAATCTGGTCATTTTCCAACTCTGGCCCATGTCGTTTTTACCCTTTGTGGTAAAGCTTCTCATCAAATGGAAAGATATCAGGCTCACCTTTTAGCTGATCATTTGAGATTGCAGATTCTTCAGGGGAAAGTCTCTCATCCTGCACCGTGTGGTAGAAACACAGCCTTGTTGAGCCTCTTGATGCTGTTCTAACTCAGAAAGGTCAACCACGATGACCAGGGTTAGATTCCTTTACCACTTGGTCGTGCTCACTCTTCACCTGCTCTTCGCAGATCACTCAAGTCAATATTGTGTCTTTACTTCTATCAGAATGCTGAAAAATATGAAAATTTACCTTTATGGACTGCCTTTGCTTCCTGTGTCAGCCATCACTTTGACCATCCTTGTCCTACTGAAACCACTGGGGTATTAAGGTCAGCTGCATTTCTTCACAGCAAGCAAATGCCCCTTTAAACAAGCTGGCTGCTGTCACAGTGTCAAGGCAACCAGCGATGTTTCAAAAATACAATGTTATATCTCAAGAGACCTTAAGGAGAAATTAAACTTCTCTTTCTGTTGCACTATATTTAGAACGGAGAAGACAGCTAGATGCTGCTTACTTAGATTTATAGCTGTGTTCAAACCACAAAAAAGAAATAACATGAATAGAAAATTTAGGCGTGTTCAAAAAGAAATAACATGAATAGAAAATTTAGGAAAAATGTTTCACTCAGCTTGAAGTCTCATTTTCTTGGCAATGTCCTCTTAAAGCTGACCAATATATAATTTGTTGTGCCTGGAAATGCAGCTCAGTCACTCGTCTTTTGGATAAGATTTTAAAAGCAATGAGACATTAAAGGTTGTACTGTCCCTCTCTTAACAAGACAGTTTACCCACCTCCCACCAGCTCTGCCAGCAATCTTCAACACAAAGGTGGGAAGACAATGTCAACAAAAAATGAACTCACCCCCAACTGGTAATTCAATACAGCGAGCTAAAACTACTTACGCAATCTTGTCAAAATGAAAAATAATCTCAATCAGAAAAAAGTGAATTAAAGAAAAAAACAAATTGTTTCAGATTAACCAAAGCAATGTTTTTCTAAGCCTAGCCACTACTTTTCCATTCATTGCAAAACTGAAAATTATCAATGATAGCCACCTTGTTTAGATCCAAATTGAGTTTTTTCCCCTTCAGTTTTCATTTTGGCCAAAACACTGAAAAAAAAAGCTCCACATTTGCCAAGCTCTATTCAAACACAGCTGAGTGCTCTGGAAACCCCCCTAGGACTCTGGAAGATGAAAAGTGCTCCTGTACATTTGTTTCTACACGCTGTAATAGAGTTTGTGGACACCACATTTGTTTGGGATGCTCAAGGATGCTCTCCAGCTTGAGCTTCTTGTGGCTTTTAAAGTAGGGGAGGCTTTTTTAAATCAAGTTTTTCATGTATTAGGATTGAAATAGCCGAGCTAGACAAGATGGAGATTTGTTCAGCGCTGAACTCTTTCAAAAAATATGATCCACATTTCTTGGACGACGAGCTGACGCAGCAAAAAAAACATCGGCGCACGAGCCGCTTCAAATGTCATCCAGCACATCAGCCTGCACTTTGAAATCTATTACGGCAATATCAGCAGCCCTTGATTTCTCAAAAGGGTGTTATTTGTGCAGGTAGAGCGAGCTGTCACAGTCGGACAGGTTTAGATTATTTGAGGGGGGACATCCTGCTGCCAGGGACCGGCAGTGATTGATTAATCCCTCCTCCCACGCCAGGCTCCCCCAAGTGCCATCAGCACGAGCCCCACGCCTCGCTCACCTCAGAACCAAGCTGGGGCAAGGCAAAATTAAAAGTTGCCATATCTTTGTGCAATCTTCATTCACAAGCCGTAAATATAGAGAAAAGCCCTGTTTATTGGTATAGTTTGCATTTTAAGTGCCTCACTGCTTTACTGCCAATTAAAAAAAAATTTCGGAGAGCTTTAAAATCTAAAATAAACTGTGCTCCTTTATTCCAAAGTAATCCTACATATTGTAACCATGCCACATACTGAGCTGACTCCTCACTTGGAGAATCAGTGGGTCAAGGCCAAGAACAAGCAAGTACTCAACACAGTTTTGTCCCTCGATGTTTAATTACCCCTTGTGCCTCCCCGCTCCCACCTGGGAGAACGATGCTCCAGGATTTTGTCTGCTAACAAATGTTTTAAAATTTCAGCACAACATGACTCTTGTAATAATGAATTTCATCCGCTTTTTTGCTGCATTTAGATATTGCTAAATCATCAGAGAAAGACCCAAAAAAAGTCAATAAAGGCAACATATGCACATACTCATGCACTCATACCCCCCTGTGTCTGTGCACAGGCCAGTGCATACCTGATTTGCTAGATTTATCCAGAACATCTATTATTATTTAAACTATAAGACATGGGTGAGTAACTTTCAGAGACCCTGCCAGCCCTACTCCCAATAACTTCGCCTACTGAGGGAATAGGTTTTATGCAGCATCTTGGTCTTCAGCTAAACCCTCACATGAGTTTCAATGATCGCAGTCAAAAATAATGGATCAGAATCTTTTAAAAGAGCTTTTGATAAATACAACCTGAAGGTTCGCCTTTAGTACCTTTTCTGGTCTGCAGAAAGTGTTGTTTTTCTCCATGGCCGTCTTTGTCTCCTTCACCATCTGCAGTGAGTCCAGTTTTAATTGTTGCTGTACCTCTGTGACTGCAGCTTCCCTATTGCTCTGGGGTCTGAATTTGATTTTCAGTGTGACTTGTGTCAGACAGCATGAAGGAAAGAACAGGAAATCTCCCGGGAAACTGAAAGAAATAGGCCTATCTGGAACAACTGTTATTGATTAATTTTATGAAGACAATGAATAGACTGGTAGTCCCAGACATGCTTTTACTCCAGCATATAATACAGTAAGTAAATGACATTTCATTTGTCTGACAAAAAGAGGGAAAATCAGAAAGGTTTTGCACCTACATTTACAAATCCCTTAAATTCAAAATCCAAAGCATTTGAAGATAATAAAGAAAAACCCCATACTTCTTTAAAAACAACCCCCCCAAATAAGTCCTTCTCAACTGTAAATAAATGGGACAAAAGTTTTTGCCCACATTGTGCCAAACTGCAGGACATACTGAACAAGGAGGACAACAGAAGGAAAAATTATTATCTCACAGCTCAGCCCTGAAGTGCCACCCCTGAGAATGGAAATCTGCTCGTCCTCTGACCCAGAACTCCTCCGCAGTATTTGGCAAGTGCTCCTCTCACGTGGGACCACTCCTGGTTTCCAGCTGCCTGGGCTTGGGCACTTGCAGTCAGATTGGCAGGGCTTGCTGAGTGCCATCAGCTGCAGCTGAGATCAATTATAGCTGTGTTTTAAAACCCAGAATGTCTTATTAAAAAAAAAAAAAAAGGAAGAAGAAAAAAAAAAAAAAAAAATCTCTACATTTCAGTCTATAAACCCCAGACTGGGTGACATTTCCTACAATTTTAGAATTTTAGACTTGACCTTTCCGTGCGTCAGTTCCCCTGATGTAAAACAGCAATGTCACCTGCTACTCTGAAAAGGGCTACATGAAAGTAAGTTCATTTATATCTATAAAAGCTTTGGAAATAGTATTGAAAGCACTAGAGAAATGCAATGGGTAAGCGAAGTTTTATTCACTGCAGCATTTGGGTAGTTAGTGAAAAAGTCGGTTTGCAAGGCCACGCACTAAATGTGGGGAGTGAAAAGAAATACCATGTAAATTCCCATAAAACCACATGAGAGCAAGTGGAGAAAGCAAAAAGTGATAATTTATCAGGGACCAGAGACAATGCAAGCAAGGAGTTGACCTGAAAGTTCACGTGCATCCTTAATTCCGAGCTTTCTCATCTGAATGTTTGACTTTCCATAAAACAGTCTTAAAAATGCCTTTTGGGTTTTTTTTTGCTTTTAGTACTAAAAAAGCAATTTCAATCAAGTTGACCGAAACAAAACAACTTGAGAGTAGAAACACTACATTTTGCATGTCAGGGATATCCAGCTACTGGGGAGATGATTTATCACCAATTACTATGGAGACGCTGTGTCTGAAATTGAGGTCTCTATCAGGGAAAAAAATGCTTGTGTCATTACTAACGATAAACAGGGGGCTGACTCCATCAGTGGCCACTGGGAGACACTTCCAACACCACACAGGAGTTTAAAACTTTGATGACAACAGTTCAACCTATGGTGTTTCTTGAGAAAAAAATAAATAGACCACTTAGGCCATGGTCAACAGTTCTTTAACTGAGCATAAGAGAAGTTCTGCAGCTGATTCTTGGTTACATCAGCAGGGCAGGAAGATGATGTGGCAGTGAAATACTGGATGTGCCCCACGCCTTCCTGCCTTTCACCCAAGGGAACATCCAGCTCGTCATGAGAGATGGTTTCCTCTGCAGGTCAGATCACTTGCAGCCCAAGTACATTTCCAGTTTCTGTGCTGAATAACAATTACAGCAGTGACTCTCACCAAGGCTTACGGCAAGCACGTGCCCTAAAACAGTCACAAAACAACACTTGGTGCCCTCGCTGCTTGCGTGCTTTTACCATTTGATTTCTCCCAGAAAAAGCTTACTGAGAATCTGCTCCATCATGTTTGTAACCCCAACCTCTTTATAAAAGATCTTGATCTCTTCTCTCCTGATCTGCCATCTAACATTATTGACTATGCATCAGATACAGCCTTTTCTTTTAGCGGGACCATCCAGAAAAGAACGGCGAGCCCCATCACATATCTGACATTTAATCAAACGTAAAGGACAGCAGGAATATGGCTGCATTTCTGTTGTTGGAGGGTGATGTTGCCCTGTCCCTGCACCATCAGAGCTCTATACTCTTACACTTCATAGCTGTGCCACTCCAAAGCCCATGGAGCCCAGTCTGAACACGAGGGTGTAACTGCACTCTGGGCCAACACAGCACTACTACATAAATTCCCTTACCATGTCCCAGTAGATCTAAGCCTTCTACCATCCTTCAGAAACACAGCTGGAGTTTCAGGGGGGCACTAGACACTGGAAAGACAACAGTGGGTCTGAAGAAAGCAAAAACCAGAGATGAAGCACATAGATAAAAACTAAAGGTCATCTACTTTGCAGCCCAGATACATTTAATCTGCCCATCACCAGATACAATAAATGCAGAATTTCATTGCACCTCGTTTGCAGACCCTCTCTTCCCAAGGCAGAAGCACATCAAAAGCAACTCATACATCACGAAAGCCTGAAGCCTTAATGGCTTCTTGCCAAGATGAAGGGAGCTAAATGTCATATGACTTATTATTACTTTGAAGGAGTGGCTTTTGCCTGCCACACTCATCAGATTAAAATAATGTTTAGCATTGTTGATTCCAGTGAGTGTTTTCGCAGCGCTTGGGACCATTACACAATATCTGACTGAGGATAAGGATGACAGCAACTGGGACCTAATTATTTCATGAGATACATCCTCTTAACATCACTGTCTTGTATTCAAACCAGAGACTTGACTGAAGCTACTCCTGACTAACATTGCACACAGGAGATTGCCTTCCCACCAGTCTGCCTGGGAAGTGTAAACAGGTAAACATTTGTAGGCAGAGCTGAAGGTTAAACCCAGTTTTTCCCTTCTTCTCCCACTGCCATGGACTCCACATTGTGCCTTTTGTTTTTTTGTTTGGTTTTTTTTTTAGTGAAGCAGCTTAGCCCAGATAAAAGCAAACCATCCTTCAAAGCTGTCTGTTTTGGTGGGTTTTAGGTTACACCCTCTCTCTTTCAGTGAAGTACAAACACACGAGCAGTCCTGTGTCTTAAGCTGTCTGGTTTTGTTTTCTGAATCTGCACTGACTTCTTCCCCTGGCTCAGCAGGGATTCTGCTGGGTTTTTCCAACTACACTTCTGCAGAGAAGTCAAGCCAGCTAACCACAAACCACAGAAAGTGTTAGCTATAGACCCATTGTTTTATTGAGCAAATCTCTTCAGAGAAGACAACACAGCAGGTCTGTGTGTGTTTGTGTGTTGTTCTTTTTTCTAAACCAATTCATGTCCCTATCCTGGAGTCCAAGAATCCATTTGTTATCATTATTGTGCCAAGGCAATAGATGCTTCCAGACACCTCCCATCCAATAGACCTTACAATATCATCCATTCCATCCATTCATTCTTCCAAAGATCTACAATGCCTAACATCCAAACCACAAGACACTATTTTTCCCCTCTGATCCAGTTACATTCTGGCTCAAAATTCTGTACTATTCCTAAATTATCAATTATTTTCTAGTGAAGTAACCAGTTTCTTCTTTTCTTTTCTTTTTGTTTGGTTTGTTTTGCGGTGTGTGGGGGTTAATCCTAAACCCTGTAATGTTGGTTGGATGACTTATCAAATCTACATGGTCTCCATGGTCGCTATTTTAACTGGCACCAGAGCAAATGACCAGAATTGGTGCCATATAGTTTGCGGGCCATAAAGTAGCCTTTGCTTCCTCTAACATTTTATCACTCTAAAATTTGTGTCAAGCTTTGGCCAAAGTTCCAGAGTGATGGAATTTCATTTTACTACGGAAGAAAAGTAAACCATGCCATTTTTGGCATGGAATAATTTGCACCAGGAATTTGAGGAAGTGCAAGAATGGCGACTGACCAAAGGATACGCAGAGACCGGTCAAGGCAGCAGGGATTTCTTTCTAAAATGTTCTGGCCTGTAATAGCAAGTCCTATTTCTAGTTCTTCAGAAAGCACACAAATTGATCTGTAACATTTTACTTCAGCTGAATGTCCCTTCCATCCCCTGCTCTGATAGCTATTTTAAGAGCAGCCTTGCTGTGATAGTGTCACATTTTCTGTACCACGTCTACCATGCCCATATTTCAATTATCATGTTCCATAGGACATCAGCAGCAAACAAGTTTAAGCAGCTTTTCCCAGCGCAGTTCTGTGGGCACACACAGGCACAAACAGCGATGACATCTCATTCATTCACACTATTGTTGCGTGCGATGAGAAACAAAACTCAAGGGGACTCAACAAGGGAAGCGAAGGCTTTAATTGTAATCTGTACCCTTCCAAAGAACTGAACGTTCTTAATATAAAAACAGCTCTGACAGAGAAGAGCCATATTGCTATTATATTCAGTGTTAAAATCTGACTGCTACTGGCACATTATGGTTTACTATTTAAATCCACTATGCTCAGAAACCTCTTCCCTTCACTGAATTTCTCTCCTTTCCACTGCTGAAATGCTTTTTGAATATGTTCTTCTAAAAAAACTGGATGGGGGGACAGCCAAACCATTTAAGTGTCTGATAACAAGTCCCTTCTTGCTTTAATTGCACTCGTATTAACTCATTCTTATTTGCAAGGTATATCATATGCTCAATTTCTGATCCAGAATTATGTCCTCATAATAAATTAAGTCTGATTTTTAAAATTATATCCTTTATCACACAACACCTTGTACAAGGTACACATAGTGCTCCCTATGCAATAAAAAGAAAGATGGTTTAAAAGCTGATGATAGGTTTTCATTGCAACACTTTTTTGGTCACAGCCAAAAAGTTTGCATTCAGAAATAAGTCTCCAGTGCTCAAATCCCTTTCTCTGGGCTCACTTTCATTTTCCTTCTAGCACCATGATCACAGGCTCTGAGTATTCAAACTCACGTGGGTGTTCAGTAGGAAAAGAGAGTGATGTGTCTTGAGGCACAAGGACTCAGACTGAAATCCCGACGCATCAGCAGAGCCCTTGCAAGTAGCTCTTCTCAGATCCAGACCAGGAGCTTTGGGCTGAAAATGGCACTATTCAGTCCCAAACTTTTCATTCTGTTTCTACCTTTTTGACAAAAAAAAAAAAAAAAAAAAAAAGAAAAAACAGGTAATTATGAAGTCCCAGCCAACATTAGCCCTGTAAGGAATATAAAGTCATTCTGCATTAAAGTTGTTGGTAAGATAAAAGACAAAGACTCTTTAACTCAGAGTTTAAAAAAGCACTGCTGGTGCTGCCTGAGGTCTGGTCACCCAGTGAACTTTCTGATGTTATGGTATCACCTGAACAATAATAAAATATATACAACAGTGAAATTCAATCTGTGCTTTGCCCAGGAAGGCACAGCACTGGGGAGTGAAGCAGCTTTGAGCTAAGGAGACCAAAATGCGATTTTTCATTCCTAAGGACTAATTTGAAATCCATAAGTATTTGCAAAACTATGCCATTGCCCTCCTTCAAATCCTTCCTGAAACTCTGCTTGTCCTATGACACCCCCTGTACCTCCAGCCCATCAGGAAACCACTCTGGGGAGGCAGCAGCCTGTCCCGGCAGCAGCAACGCTCCTGCTTTCCCTTTCATCCCCATTTCCCTCAGATCATGGGATCCTCAGGCTCAGGGGATGTTTTCTGTTATGCATTTATAGCACATCCAACATAATGACTGCAGTTCCTCTGCAATACCAGTGGCAATTTACATGAACATTTTTATTTTCTTTTCCCTTTCATTTTCAGTTTGTTGCTTGATAGATCCATTATATAAAATGCTTCAAATACCCCCCGAAGAATCTCACTTCCATGCACGACTTTCTGTTTCCTTATTTAGATGAGTCAGTGCTGATGTCCACAGGAATAGCATTTCTTGCAAGAGAAAGGAGGAGAGTGAAGTCCACATTTACACCTCCATCCCAGAAGGACCCTGTGCTCCTTTACCAAGCTTTTGTTAACGTCCTCATGGCAGCCTCTCTGCCAGACGTATTATTTGGCCTAAGGAGACAATGAAGTGGTACGTGACCACTCTGGTCTTCACCACGTGTGACTAATTCCTATCACTTGCAGATTTCTTACTGTCCTCTCTCCTTTCCAGGAGCAGAGTCCCTGCAGGCACTTAGAACTACAGATGGGCAGCAGTGATATTCAGAATATCGATTAACTTGTCACCACGCTGTCCAGTGTATTCCCAGTACTGCAGATTTTGACCACTCTTTGTCCATACTCATGCAATTTGTACAAGTTCTTTGACCAAGAACTAAGCTAAAAAAGATATTCTCTCCCATAGAAGAGAGAGATGGAAAAAAAATGAGCAAATCCATGGGAAATAAAACAGGGAATTGTAATAACACTGAAATCCTCAGCTCTAAGGCCAGCAACCACTCTCCAACAAGCAAAGCAAAGCAAACATGGTGCTTGATTGCATTAGCTCTCCCATAGAAGAGAGAGATGAAAAAAAATATGAGTGAATCCACGGGAAATAAAACAGGGAATTGTGATAACACTGAAATCCTCAGCTCTGAGGCCAGCAATCACTCTCCAACAAGTAAAGCAAAGCAAACATGGTGCTTGATTGCATTAACAAAAAGGAAAGAAAATTAAAGCCACAGGTAACTGGATTTAAAAAAAAAAGTATCCATTTTTAAGTAACTATGTCTATCAGTTCAATTACATTCTTGTGACTAATAAAGGAAATATCCATTTTTAAGTAACTGTGCCTATTAGTTCAATTACATTCTTGTGACTAATAAAGGTAATACAAAAAAGAACAAGATGTAGAGCACTCTATCATAATTCCATGGAGGTAAGAGAAAGAAAGTACTAAACTAATTTAATAACACAGTTGTAAAATATCTGTGTCTGGGTCTGCAAGGGGATTACCAGGCTCATAGGGACAGGAAAGCAAGAAGTCAGCAGGACGTTTGAAAGAGAGGAGGGAGCAACATCATCCTTCCACAGCAGCACTTTTTTGGTTCTATGGGGTGCCACATTCTAAACTAAATTATTACTTGTGACAGTCAGTAGGAAACATTTCACATATAAACAATTTTGCTGAGATAAATCTGCCAAAATGTGGTGCACTGATTGTATTTTTAGCTATGGATAAAATGATGCCCTGGAAACTGAATACCAATTTAATATGTTTACATAAAGAAGAAGAAGAAAAAAAAAAGCAGTTATTTTGAGGCTGTTGAACTATGTTACCTTTATGTGATGCACATGTTTTAAGCCCATGTTTTACACTCGGCCTACTTGCTTGTCAGAGGAAACCAAGAGCAGCAAACTCAGCTCCAAGAAACTATGAACTGCCAAGAACCGGCGATGTGGGTTTTTAATAAGTTACACCAAACAAGACGCTCTGGGTTAGGTGGAAAGGAGCAACGTGAGCACAAAACAGAGCACCTCCATTTCCACTCTGTCAAGTGCCATCAGACCTGCAGCTCAGTGGGATGGAAACCATTTGGTCAGGGGCTCGATTGCCCAGAAAGCCAAGCCAGGACCGGCACCCTTTTCCTTCCCTTAAAGCTGTGGAGCTTGTGGTCAATTATTAGAAAGCAAAACATAAAAGGGAGGATGTAGGTACATGCTAGGGTTAAAAAGAAGGTCTTTGGGAGACTAAAATTTCTGAGGCACCCAGGGCAGATGCCTTTAATTCATGTAAGTAAAGACATCACTTAGAACGACAAGTAGACACGCAGAAGATTAAACTCCCCATAATGATGCAGACTTTTTCCTTCCTTCCATTTTGCTGTTCATAAGGATCATTTTATATTGCTTACTCAGAAAACAGTTGAGAAATTATGTGTAATAAATATTTCCTTAAATTGAACTGGCAGAATCTATTTCTTCTTTTAAAATATATTGTTCCCAGTTTACTTATTACTCTATGCTGGGACTTGCCTCTTAAAGAGAAATATTGCTTGAGGGTCTACTCCTCATTTAAACAAATGCTATTAAGCCAGAGTGTGAAGATAGTACAGAAACTACCGAAAGGCTTCCCTGGCTGCACTAAATCAAAGCTAATGGCTTGAGATAAAGTAAGTGGAGCTGTTCTTCTGTTCTTTGTCAGTATTAATATTTTAAGTTACAGGTCCTCACTAGACTCTCTCTGCTTCTATCCCCCTTCTTTTGGGCCAGAAATTCCAGAAGGCTTCTCTTACACGTGGCTCACACTTTTATTCCTTGTGTTTGGCTGTTGCTTCCAAACTATCTCGACTGCCTGACATTTACCGAGCTTAGAGTAGTGCTCACACAACATTCAATTTTTCTTCTGAATGCCATGTTAATCACAAGCGAGCACCGGGCCAATTGCAAGCACAATTTACCTGGAATATGTGGTCTGGTAAACTAATTAGGGCAACATGGAGTGCTAATGCCCCGCTTCACAGAGGGTAATAACATAAGGAATGAAGAGCTTTCAGGAGATTTTGCTGTTGAACTACAAATTATTTCCTGACCTTTAATTATTTTTTTGCCTTGCAACAAGCACGGTTTCCATCTCTGTAGCCTACACCTCTCTTGAATGTACCCCGGAGTTAAGTATTCTGATGACTCTTTCCCACTCTCTTTAACTAGAAAAATTTCTTCAGAGTTTCTTTCCTGGAAGCATTAGATGGCCTTTTTGGCTGTTTCTGAACAAAGGATTTCTCAAAGACCACAGAAACTTCCCCCCATATATTACAATGCTTCAACTGTTTCCAATAATGCAATTAGATCTGGGTGAAATTTTTTCAGAAAGCAGTAAAACCATTAGAGAGCGCAGATTTAGGGGCACAGAAATACTCATAAATTCACTTCCAGTTTAGGGAACAGATTCTGCCAAATTGAAGGCAAGGGGACATTTTTAGAACAAACTGAGGACTGACTTCCCTAATTTGTCAGACACCAAAGTCACTCAAATTGGCAGCCATCACAAAGTGGCAGCCATCACAAAGTGGTTGCCTACAACTAGCAGCCCTCAACTCTTTGGTGGAGAAGAGGAGAAGAATGGAGAAGACAGACCATGGATGGACAATGGTCAGGAAACGTCTACAGTGTGGCTCAAAAAATAGC
The DNA here is from genome assembly GCF_001431845.1 of Calidris pugnax. Taxonomy (NCBI): domain Eukaryota; kingdom Metazoa; phylum Chordata; class Aves; order Charadriiformes; family Scolopacidae; genus Calidris; species Calidris pugnax. The sequence goes on from NW_015090811.1 coordinate 4,444,491, forward strand.
AACTTTGCGTAAATAAGTGTGGGAGGAGAACAAGCCAGGACTGTTTAAGAAAGGCTGGAAAAAAAGGGAAGTGCTTGGAGAGAGAGCGTTTTCTTTTTTTCCTTAAATAAATTATTTTAAGTAGTTAATATTATAGAGAAATTACGAAGAGCAAGAACAAGATGAGATGTTTATAACAGAGACTAAAAGTGAGTGTACGGACTAAATCAGAGAGATCAATGCACGCAGCAAGATCAAACTAGTAAAAGATACAAAGAACAAGAAATCACACTCAAATAACATTAAGAAGAGGAAGAAAAACAATTTGTCAGCAACGAACAGAGGAAAGCTATCTACAGAGAGGAGCTCTGTGATTTCAGTGACTTTTCAGAGTCAACCTTTACTTAAAATGTCCCCTTGCAAGCAAATGGTCAGCACAATTAGTGCTCTTGAGAAATGAGCAAACTTTAGACAGACTGATGAACATTACTGGGGGTGCCGAAAGAGCTGGCTGAAGCAATCGAAGAACTATTAGCATTCATCTTTGTGATCCTATACAGGAGGGGTAAGCTACTGGAAGACTGAAAAAAGATCAGCGTAGTGCAGTTCTTTAAAGAGAGAAAAAAGGAGTAGCTGGAAGATTTATAAATCAATCAGATTAACTCCAGTTCCCACAGAAACAAATCAAACCATTTGTCAGAATCAGGAAGATAACAAGCAGATGAGATGCAGTCGACGGCAGATTTGTTAAGAGGAAAGCACGCCAAAGAAATATATTTTATTTCTACAGCAGGTAACAAACCTTCTGGAGGTGAGAAACAGTAGATACCATCGATCTCAAAGTAAGGCTTTCACCACTGTTTTACTCAACCAGTCTCAGAAACAAACTAGGGAAAAAAAATCTTGTTAAAACTTTTTCTGTGTGATAGATGAGCAGATAGTGACAGGGTGGCTGTATCTAAAGTGTGAATGTCCATGGTACAATCTCAATATGTAAGGATATATACTGATGGGTGCTCCAGGGCCTCTCCCAGGTCTCAAATTGTTCAACACAGAATCACAGAATGACAGAATCACAGAATGACAAAATGCTATGGGGTTGGAAGGGACCTCTGGAGATCATCTAGTTCTACCCCCTGCCAGAGCAGGTCCACCCAGAGCAGGTCGCACAGGAACGTGTCCAGGAGGGTTTGAATGTCTCCAGAGACAGAGACTCCACCACCTCCCTGGGCAGCCTCTTCCAGGGCTCTGCCACCCTCACAGGAAAGAAGTTCCTCCTCATGTTTAGGTGGAACTTCTTATGTTCAAGTTTGTGCCCGTTACCTCTTGTCCTGTCCCTGGGCACCACAGAAAAAAGACCGGCCCCATCCTCCTGACACTCGCCTTTTAAGTATTTATAGACGTTGATCAGATCCCCCCTCAGTCTTCTCCAGACTAAAAAGACCCAAGTCCCTCAGCCTTTCCTCATGAGAGAGATGTTCTAGTCCCCTAACCATCTTTGTAGCCCTAAACACTTTCATTAATTACAGAGGTGATAAAATGGGGAGTATGCTATTAAATTTTTAAGTGAGAGGAAGCCTGGAAGGACACGGTCATACTGAATGACACATCCAGAATTCCAAATTATTTTAAGAAAAAAGAAAAATTATCTCTGGCATTCAACTGAGAGATATACACTGTCCCTTAACTTGGGTAGGAATAATCAACTGTTGAATTCTTTTGGATATCCTTTAAAGAAATAAAATTAAATGAATCTGACAGTTGTGGATTACCAGCTGAAGATGGGTTGCAGAAAAGCCAAGTGCCCTGGTGGAAGGTTTAACAGGATGATAGTCTGCAAACCGTACTCTGTAATCCTTCCTCTTGGTACCTTGCTCTACATTGATAAGGTCTCAGGTGGAGCACTCTGTCCACGTTTGTGCCATATGGGTACCAACTGATGAAAGGTCAGGGGAAAGCCAGAATGACCAAGAGTCTAGGAAAAGCACTCCACAAAGGCTGAACTACATGGGTGGGTTTTTTTCATTTGAAGAAGAGCCTGCTCTGCTGCGAAGAGCTCCGGAGGTAATAGATTTAAATCACTGCAAAGCAGATTCATGTTGAATGTTAAAAAGCTCTCCAGTGGGAAAAATAAAATTCTGAAATAGACTGCCAGGGGAATTGCTGTCTTCATCCCTGGATGTCCTTAAGGCAGTTAGACAAACTCTGTAAGGAGTAGCACTGTCGGAGCTGATCTGCCTTAGGCCATGGGTCACGAACTAATCAACCTGTCCTCCAGATTCACTTGCCACAAACCTGTAATCCAGCAAATTTGCTGCCTGAACGCACACGGGTGCAATGAGAAGAGAGAAGCAGAACCTCGCTGGCATCCTCTGAGCTGTGCACAAAGGCAGGAGCAGGGGTGTCCACCTCAGGGCTGCACATCCCCATTTCTCACTTGCAGGCTGTCATTTTGGGCAGGTAATACCCTGCTCTCCACTCCTTTCTCCTTTTGCAATTATCAGATCTCCTTTTACGCTAATTAGGTAAGACTAATAAAGGGTAAATTTTTTTTCCAGAAGCTCCTACCTGAGGCCATAACACGGTGGTCTGTCTTTGGGTTGCTGTCTCCAGGTATTATGAAATACAGAGAAGAGTGATGCCTAAGGCGTTGGGGTATTGTCTAGAGACACCATGTAGAGCAAGTGGGGATGCCTCAATATCAGGCCTATCAATCAAGCAGCACCTCGAGCATCCCATTCATTTTATGTCCTCTGCAGGTTTCGTAGATGATGGTGGTCCCTCACTGTACCTGAGAGGGCACCTCACCTTCCCCTGCTCTGCACTTAGTGCCATCTGAAAGACTGTAAAACTCCTAACAAAAAAAAACCAAAACACTTCTATTTTGGTTTTTGATTTTTTGTTGTTGTTTGGGTTTTTTTTAACAGAAGTAGAGCATAAACCAGCACTGACCTGGGAGGAAACCAATTCTCTTTCTCTCTTCGTTCCAGTACCACTCGCATCTCCATGTATTTTGTTGCTGTGGTCCCCAAACCCCTCCTTTGCAGTGGTCCTCAGCCTCATCTCAGGCGGTTGCTACAGCTCAAGGACGACTTTTCTTCTGGGAGACGCGTTTACTGTTTAGTCCAAATTGATGGAAAATGAATGGCTTGGCTGAAAATTAAAGCAAGAAAAGGATTGTTGGGAAAAAAAAAAAAAGAAAAAAAAAAGACTTTTCAAGAATTCAGAGAATTTGATAATGTTAAGAGTCCAGATATAAATAAACCAACCAGGAAAAGCACAAACTCAGCACGTGACCTGAGTTACTGGTGTGTGAAGCACACATGGGGCAAAGGAATTACTCAGTTCTGGCTGGTGTTGAAAGCCACTAAGAACTGCCTAAAACCTTATTCCAAGTCTTATTATTCCAAGTCTAGTATAAATCACTAAGGCAGGAGAGCAGCACACTAATCCTCCCTTTTGTATGAACATGGAACAACTCCTGAGAGCTAAGTCAATGGCATAGATTTATCATGGGGATACGTGCTATCCTGTAGGGTAATCATGAGCTAAAAGGGATGAGCATCACGTACAGCCCAGTCCCTGCTGGAGACACCAGGTTCCCCTTCCCTATGAGCATGCTCTCTCGTGTAGAGCAGGTGATGGTACCACTTACCTCCTCTGAGGAAATTTTTTAGTCTTTTTCTTTGAAGTATTTTAGGTTTTTTCTCTCTGCAGACAGTGCCACAGCAGTGCTGTCCTGATTGCGTTCTGTGCCAAGGGAGATCTGGTGTGCCTGAAAAAGGCATTTTTAGAATGTGTCCAAACTAGCCTAAGCTTTGAAGCAGAGCAAAATAGAGCAGCTTCTTTGTGGATCCAAAATTTGCATACGAATGATGAGGCTGAGACACTGAACCCTTTCTGAGTTCAGTGACTTCTATGGTTACATGGCTGCTAATTGAGATTTTTCAGGAGCCTGAGAGCAAATGTGCAATATCCAAGTCCCAGTTTATGCTTTTTTTGGCTCTACCTAGGAGTGAAAAATATCTAGACACGTTTTCACAGCTGCAGTTCCACCACATCTACCCCAAATACAGACCATACTGTTTTCAGCGTGAAACCAACAACATACCTAAATGCAGCTGAATAAAACAGCTCTTTCTGTGTGTCATAGCCTGACACTGCCTAGTGTCAAGGAACTTATTTTTCACAGATGCCTGTCTTTGTGAAATGGAGCCACCAGGCTCAGCCGTGGATCATGAACCTTTGCTGCCTCAGCTACCGGAGGTTCTTCTTGATTTACTGTTAGAGGCTCGAAGATTTGAAGCACGAAACTTCAGCTGCTGCCACAGCAAAACTCAAAATGTCAGGGAGCAAACAATATGACCATTGGCAGCAAAATTACACAGTATTTATGATTTGCTGTGCGAAGCAGTAGTTCTAACCAAGCACGAGCACTCCTATTTTCCTTTATGGTATAATCTATACTTTCTTGTGCATGAGCACCGAGTCAGTAACGAAAAGTTACACTGACCAGGTATTTGGCTCCAAATGAATCTGGGTCTCCAGCTTGGGAATGTAGCTGTTAGAAAAAGCTTTTAAGAGAAGCAACTTCTCATGACAATAAAGTTAATACACTATTGTGCTGCCTTCTGTTGCCAAATGGAAGACTAGGCAGAAAATGCAATACTTTAGAAGACAGTGCATTGGAAATGATGCCACATTTAGCCTACTCACGTTGATGGGAAGGCCTTCACACACATTTGAAAGAGCCCAAAAGAGAAGCCCTGTGGGAGGAAAGACAGGACTGTAAGCCCTAAAGCTTTAAAAGAAAATCATTGCCCCAAAACAATATTCTTCTTCCTAACAGGTTTAAGGGAAACGTCATTATTTTATTGAAGTGATCCATCTGTTCCTTCAGGACTGGTTCGGTGGCAGTGCTCAGGACTCAAGCTGATGTTATGAGGTACAGTCCCTACTGTAAACCTGAAAGAAAATAGCCACCGAAAATATTTCTCCAGCAGTCTCTGAAAGATGTGGTCAGACACGATCACACGGAGGATACTTTCAGGTTTAACATCACTGCCTCCAGCCTGGTGGAAGGGTGCATTTGTCTGCACAAACAGGATGCACCAAGACACACAGCTAAAAAATGGAAAGAATACTTCAGAGAAGTTGTGAAATAGCATCAAATCCAATACCAGGCAGGCTTCTAGCAATTTCTCGCCTCCTGCAGCACACAAGTTTCAAGAATCCTAGTTGGTAAAAAGAGAGCTTTGGAGTAAGACAAACCCACCAATGTCTTCTCAGGGCCAGACTTCAAAGGAGCTTTCTTCACCATGGCATCGCATCTATCTAGGCCACTTGCAAGATCTGGCCCTGAGGGTGATGCTTATATGGGAGATGGGTTCTCCAGATCCTGTCTAAAGCACAGGAGCTGGGATAAAGATGGGCCACAGGTTGCATGGCAACACCTACTAGACCCTGCACCATATCGCTACAACAAAAATCCATTTAAAAATCCATTTAAAATTCAGTCTTCAGCTCTTTTAATCCAATAAAACTAAATATTCGCACTGGTACAAAGCTCCTGTGTTGGAACAGAAATTCAAGCTTATGAGTCAAATTCTTATATCCCTAAATTTAGGTGGGGTATAGCCCTATTAATATTGGCTGAGAATCTGGCCAGAAACGGGGATACAATCAGCCTCTGCGGAGAGCACCATATGTTCAGTCAAATATTTTGCATCTCCTTTTCAGAGACTTTAACTTGCCACTGAAATCAGAATTAAATGAGGTACAACCAGTGCATGTGGCAATGCAGGGCAGTGTATACCTGCACCCCACAAGCCTGGGGGTTAAACAAGCATCATTTTGCTGGTCCCAGGAAACTTTACTTTCTCACGAACAGCCTAATACACTACTAAATAAAGCACAATTGCAGCTACGATGGCCCTTTCCTCCTTCAGCACATGGAAGCAAGCTGACGGAGGTTTAATGAATTTAAGGATACTTTTCTATGAAAAATGCTGAGATTGTGTGTGTGGACCCTCCCTGCTTCAGACTGCTCCTTCTCCTCCATGGCACAATTCTCAGTGGCCTTTCCAAGTCTTAGTATCAGCACAGCAGTTGTCTTGTTACACTTGAAAGATAATGCCATAAGAGGGACTTGGGGCTTAAAGGAAATTAAATGTGAGTCTTATGTGTGCAAAAGAGGCAGGCTTTTGTTTGATAAGATGTACACTGCACTTAGCATTGTTAGTGAGCAATTATTTCAGAGGCTCGGGCAGCCTCATTTATCCTCGGATGACACAGCTCAGTCAAGTGTTCTATGTCAGGCTACATTTAACAGCAGGCTTTTCATTTCTTCCTTCCAATCTGTCCTCAGTGCTAAAAGCAAGAAACCCCATGAACTTCCTTGGGAGAAGAGGTGCCACAGCCTGCTCCTTCCCACCAGGGAGTTTACATATGCCAAACCCCAGCACGTCCCCCACAGCACCACAACCAAGACTCACCTCGTTACCAAACTGGCCTCATTTAGATGGTGATCCCCATCCAACCAGCACGTTTCCCTCCATATTGAGAGTTCTGTTTCCAAGTCTCTCTCTGTTGCAGATGTCTGTCCAGTTATGTAGGATGATGAGGGCATGTAGCACATCTATAAAATAACAAGAATAATACCCTTTTACACAGGATATTTATCCTCCTAAGACAGTCAAAATTGTAAGTGGGTCTAGTGAACTAAAAAAGTTCCCAGTTAAATATAATAATTTAATTGTCAACAGTCTCTTGATGGGGGGTAAATTACAGTGCAATGTTAAAGAGCAAGAATTACCTTTTAGTTACACTTTTCTCACTGTAAATAATCTTTACTATCTATGAAATTTGCTACGTAGGAGATCATTATCTTTCTTATTCTGAGTCGCAATTAACTTCTGATATTAAAATCACAGCAGTGCATACTTCTGTCCTGTGCTTTGTGGCTCCTCATTGCTTCCTGGAGCACGGCTATCTCTAAACAGTCATTTCCTCTTCATTGTGGCCTTCAAGATAAGAACTGTTTTAAATGCTGAAGACTTCAGCTTACTTACAAACAAAGGTTTCTGCGCCAGCGCGAGCGACTGAACCAGACTGCTCGAATCCCCTATTCCCATCTCATGAGGCTCGTGTGTCTTTTATCATCTCAGAAGTGCCAATCTAATGCACCTACAACTGGCAGGCACTTGCACTTCTGCCTGCTGGCATCCCCCTCACACGGGAGCCACGTGAAACTGGAGGTAGACAGGATTTAATAGAATATCCTTGGTGAACGGCAGGGTACTTAGGGGGACGTTTGGCCCTTGGACTTTCCTCCTGCCAACTGACACTTCAGCTTGATTTATTTTGCCATTCTTCCATTTCCCTCCCGGTCACAACCACTTCTTTGGTTTCACCAGCAAAATGAGTGTTTGGCCTTTGATTTTAGTGGGGACAAGAAATGCAGTGCTTGCCCTGACTGGTCAGCTCTTTCATCCACGTCTTCAGAGAATATTAACCTTTTTCAAGTCTCCCGCAAGTGAATCTTACCCGGGATCTTGGCAGTAGAAAAGCTATGATTTGATTAATACTAACCATGAGATGGCTGTGGAAGGAGCATTTCTTGTAAGGAAAATCAGCTCTTTCTTGTCAGTAAACGAATGCTAATACTCTTTCCCTATTAAGGCAGACTACTGCTTTAAAACTTTTATGTCTTCCATATATCATGTCTTTGGAAGAAAGTTTTGCTATTTAAATAGCTGCCAGAGTGTTACAGGCTTATATGATTGCAATTTACAGTACTTCATAAATCAGCAGACCTAAGATGCATTGGTCAGATGAGCCTTTAAATTGACATCCTGTCTTTTTATGAACATTAAAAGGCTTGATCTCATGACATATTTACGCAGAAGTATCCCTGTTGCCTCGTCCAAATGGTTCCTAAAGTATAAAGTACTTTACATGAACGAACATAATGGCGACAACCTGAAGCTTTGTACATTAAATTATCTAAGTGTTACCTCTAGTCCAGGGGGGTTAGTTCCAGACCAGGAGAGATCTCCGCGGTGTCTGTTGGTCCCACATAAAAATGGTGGAAGTGGTTACTTTGGCGGCCTTTAAATAAGAATCACATGCAGGAATCCCATGGGCAGAGGTGACCTCGAAGACTGGACAAAACACATTTATCTTCATTTAAACAAGAGCTGGCTGAAGGCTGGGACATCCTACCAACAGGACCAACTTCCAAATCAACACGTTTAGCATGGCACTGCTGCAGTCACCAGATAAAGGCACATCAATAACAACAGCTTGAGTGGCTAAAGGTGACTATGGGAGGACACAGAATTGATAAGATTATTATTTTTTTAAGATAGAGTGTAAAGAAACATGTTAATGTCTTCAGCTGAAAGAAGCTGACGGGACTAGTACCTCTGACTTGAGAGTGAAGGTGTCAGAAGCAGTGGAATATGTCCCAAAATAAAACACTGATACTGAACAACAACTTCTTAACCAAACTGTTTCAAATAATCAGACTCACTTTCCGTATAAGAATCATTTCTTTATACTTCTGGAATGCCTATGTGGAGTTACATATGTGATGAGAGCTGACCTTGGATGCTGGAGTACCCCAATGGAAGCTTACTTAACTTTTCCATGCTGGGTTATTTTGAATGAAGATGATGTGATACAATTGCAGGAACACCCACACACAGCCCAGCAAAAAGAACAAAGTGACTCACGTGACCAAAACAGAGCAGGACCCAACACATCTTAGCTACCTCCAAAGGCCAAGTAGCTGTGCTCTTTTTCTAATTTACTTTGATCTTCCTGCATCTCTCTGCAATTGAAAAGTGCCTTTTCTGCCTCCAGCTGACAGGATAACCTGTGCAAGCATCCCAGGTAATTGGAAATGCACAACCCTCTGAAGCTTCGAAGACCACATTTCAGTGCAGAGACATAATGCAGAGCTGGATGCCATCAACCACGTTTCTAGAAGAGTCAGCAGACTTTCTCGTAAAATTTACTATTTTTTACTATTTCAGCCAATGTTCTGGCCCAAATCCTCCAAAAATGCATACTGACACAAGTAATTTCATCTAGCTACGGAGCTGTGTTGAAGAAAATGAGACTACATAGATACAGACACAGACACAGATACAGCACTGGAGTTATACACTAGTCATTTTAAGAAATACAGGTTTTGGAAAAGACAGGAGGATGACAACCCCAGGACAAACTCCCTTGAATCAGAGGACATCCTGAAGTTCCAGGACCCCAGTTTATTGCATGCAATTGCTGAATCAGATCTTTTCAGGCTTCTGCCTCAAAGTTGCTTTTTTTTTTGAAAACACTCTTTGTATAGACAGAGACCAAATGTTCACAGACTGGGATTACCTCAGGAGAAAAATAATTTTTAGCCCCTCATCATACAATTCACCCATAAATCTATCTGATACATTTCAAGTAGAAATCAGAGTTGAACATTTACATACTACTACCTAACTGGGCTAGCCATTTTTAAATGGCTACATATCTCCCAGTGAAGCTGGAGCCAGGTATTTCAGAGCTTCTTTCCAATCAGAGGGCAACAGTCCACTTCTCGTCATGAAGAAAAATGAGCAAATAAGCCAGGAAAAAATCATCACATCATTGGGAACAACCCCAGGAGGTAGACAACCGCCTTAAATGATGCGACTCATATTGGCTGTCCGTGAAACGGTACCAAAGAAATTATTTGGTTATTAAAAAGCACCAAGCAAAACAACCACCCTCTGGACTTTAGTTGCTGGCTCTAATCGAACAAACGTTCATGCACATCCCTTACCACTCAGCCACACACCCAAAGCTAAAAGAACAAAAGTAATCAACATTAATAATAAACTCCAACTTGCTCCTGGTAAACCTCACTCACTTTTTAGTTATACTTCCCCACGTAAAAAGGTATTGCTTAAAGAAATCATATCCTCCCTCTTCCCTCCTGCCAACAAGCATGGTTAACAGAAGACATGTGAAATATTACAGCTATCATTGCCCTTGTATGAGCCAGCCATCCTGAATAGCTCCCTTCCCTACAGCCACAGAGCTGAATGGTTACAGCCAAGCGAGGAGCAGAAGAGCAAGCTCTGCTATTAGTTACGCTGCTTCGAATGCCAGCAGAAGCTGAGCCTGTCGTTAACACCAGTGGAATTATTGTTACAACCACTTCGTCTCGTGGTCGGGGTGTGGGTTCATTTTTTCTAAGCACCGTGGAATAAACAACACCTGCTCAACAGCCGCTTCACCGACCAGGATGTGCAGAAAGTTGTAGGGGATCACGGTACAACCCAGTCTCAACACACGGCTGAATTATGGATGAGGGAATTCGGGCGCAGAGAGATGCTGGAAGACGTTAGGTACCCAAATGTGCAACGAGGAGACTCTTAAATATGAATAGATTCAGCTTCCTTGCTCTCCAGCCAGGCAACAACATCTGCATTGCCTCCACTACACAGGGAAATTATGGTGTAGACAAAAAAATTCAATGCTTCTAAAAGTATTTTTGACACTTGAGTCTGAGTCTGACCTATCTAGTCTCGGGCATCTGATTGAGAGTCTTAAATTGTGGCTATTTGGCAAATCAAATCCCCTCTGTAGAAGCCCATCTCTCTCTGTTGACCACAGCACTCCTGACCGCAGTCACCTCTGTCACGTGTCAACGGTTTGATGGCAGAATCTCATCCCCAACTTCCCCAATCGTGGCTGCATCCTAATTACCCAGAGCTCAGCCAAGTGGCTGTGCCAGGACTGAATGGGAGCCAGGTCTGGTCCTGCTCCCAGCCACCTGCCCGCTGAAGGGCTCTGCTCCTGTGAGTCCTACCCAAATATCCACTCCTACCCAAACATCCTGCCTGCCAAAACAGCGTGTGTTTTCTGTCCCCGCTGCTCCTTTCCACGGGGTGGCCAACAGCTCAAGCAAGACGGCTCATGTCATGTTTCACCCATTTGCCAGTCAGTGAGTATAACAATTACAGCCCCATGATTAAGTAATCTCCAGAGAGTCATTAAATGTATAAACTTTAACCCTGATGTGTGATCCCAGACACACCAGCTCATCATGTTCACGTCATCATAGAATCACAGAGTGGTTAGAGTTGGCAGGGACCTTAAAGATCATCCAGTTCCAACCCCCTGCCCTGGGCAGGGACACCTCCCACCAGACCAGGTTGCTCCAAGCTCTCTTCAACCTGGCCTTGAACCCCTCCAGGGATGGGGCAGCCACAACTTCTCTGGGCAACCTGTTCCAGGCTCTCACCGCCCTCACAGCAAAGAATTTCTTTCTGGTATCTAATCTAAATCTCCACTCTTTCAATTTAAAACCATTACCACTCGAGTTCTTGCTCACATCCCCACAAGAGCCTTTTTACAAAATTAAACCTGGTAGAGGGTGCGAAAGGACCTTTTCTTTCCTATAAATACAGGTTCAGAGAGAAAGTATAAGGAAATACAACAAATTTCATAACAAATATACACCACAAGAAACTGTACAATCAGTGCAAACTCAGTGGATATTTTGGATAATTTGTTAGCACAGAGGAAGCAAGCAGAACAGAAAAAAAAAAAGTGGGAATACCAGCACAGTTTCTCCTCATCCTGATACGGAAACTCAGCCAGACAGTCAGTGCACATCCTTTTTTGTATTTAGCACTAATTAGCAAGGTTAATCCAATATCTATCTTAATCTTCACAACTGCTGTGAAGTGTCTTCACTGACTGTGTAGCAGTTTACAAAGCACTGCCAATTTTCAATGATCAAAATCTTGACTGCAGTTGCCCCAGTACCATGGTGCAGCCTCTAAAATAATGAAGTTAAAAACAAAATTAAATAAATAACAACAGCATTTAACAATCATTTGTGCATGACGTTTACTTTTCTGGGTAAGAACTAACTTCTGATCTTTGAAATGCAGGGTCATATTTGCTTAACGTTTTAAACTTTTCTCTGGCTCAGGAAGATGAGAGCCTAACCTTTTCTTTTCTTTTTTTTAACGAATGCTGGGATTTGCCTGAAATAAGGTGATTACAGCAACCAGAATGGGTTTTATTATTGGGTTTTTTTTTTAGTTGCTAGACCAGGTGATATGGCTGCAGCAGAATGACTTGTTCAGCTTATTATTGTTGCAGTACAGTCAACAACAACCGTGTTACCTATTTGCTCTAAAGCAACCCCAAGTCACCCACGGCTGATGTCAGGTCTTCTGCTGCACCCACACGTTGTGGCAGCTGAGTTTCTGTCCCACAGGGACACAGCAGCAATAATGCAGCACCACAGAAGGATGGAGAAGAAAGACAATAGATGGTTTTCTCCTCCAAGGCAGCCCTGAGGCACAATGGTGACTAGTGGGGTCCTTGCCCCAGCACAACCAACCCTTACATCTTGTCTCTCATCAAGGCACAGGTAAGGGAGGGTGAGATCCTACACAACAGGAGAATCCTGGAAAAGGTTGAGTTATTTGTATATACCTTATCATGACAAAAATTCACACCAATTAAGTGCACTCACAAGCAAAAATCTAAAGAACAATTTCCTGAGCTCTGTTTTTCTCTTCCTTTATGTCCTTCTGACAATCAGAAAACACAACCCTTTTGTCATTCCAGTGCAAACTTTATGAAATTAAGTGGTTTACTTAGCTACAAGCCAAAGGTTAAATTCACATATTTTCCTGCTGACTTCACTAGTTTTAACCTTTGAGGTTTGGTTGTGAAAATCCCTAGCCCATCCAAATAAAGCAAACAGAGAAACTCAGAGAGCAGTACGATTTGGGATTACTCGGGGATGTTTGAGAAGGTATTATCTTTGCCTCTTTCAAAGCACTTCAAAAATGGTTTGCGTCCCTGTGAAAAACCAAGACATCCCTTTCCTGTGCAGAGACACATGTGCACATCCTCACAGGAGCAGGACAGAGGAGCAAAGTTACTGTTTACCTTTGCTATTCTATAGATAGATTCCTCTCCGTGATGTGCTGCAGTCACAAGTACTTTCCTGTATCTGAAAATGCCTCTTGAACAGGGACGGCTCCCAGAAGGACCAGGACATGACTTGGATGCACAGTAACACCAGGAGAAGCAGCAGTCTATCCTACAGAGAGCTTCTCCAGGGAGCTGGTGAGGACCTCAGAGACACAGCCTTGCAGAGAAACCATCCTGGGCAAACCTACCTGGAGGAGGGATGAAGAGATGCAAAGGGAAGAAAGTTTTGGGGTAGGTCTTCAACAGGGGTAAAATCTTGAGAATCAGCTCAAATGTACATGCAAGAGCCTTAATTCTAGACTAAGGTTTTTATTGTATTCATGTGGTCAGACTCAAGCCTGGGAGGGAGCTGAGCATTCACAGCTATTTGCAGGTTCTTGTGAAAACCCTCTGCTGCCCTGTCCCTCGTTAAGGGTCTCCTCGCACGTCAGCTCAAGAACACGTTTGTGCTAATAAAGACAAGGTCTTGTGTTCCACATGGGATGAGAACAGAGAGGGGCAGAGATCAACAGAAAGGGCATCTTGAAGGTTACGCCTCACAGGAGGGAGTGTTGGAAAAGCAGGAACTATTTTCCAGGAGCGTGGTACATCTAATTATATTTCATATTCTGTAGAGAGGGCTACAGCATCAGGAGCTAAAAGCAACGTGGCCCATGGTCTGTATCTGCAGGAGTCCCAGTCCACTCTGGTACCTGTGCAGAGCTTGAGCTGAGACTGGCCAAGAGCACCAGTGTCACTGTCTCCTGCTTGGAAAACACCCTCATTATGGAAAACATCCGTAGCAAACAATCAATTAGAGGAACAAAGGAAGAGTTCAGAGCCAGGAGTAGAAAAACATCTGCATCTGTTCCTCTTTTGTCACCGGAGTCACCTTCTGCTTCCAGAGGGTCTGATCCTGCTTTTGATGCCTGAGCATCAGCGAGAGGTGCGTGCACAACAGCAAGGAGAGAGCCAGACCCCGTGAGCAAAATCCCTCTGGGTCGCTGGAGCACATCTCGGGCTGATGACAGTGTTTTTGACAAGGGAAGAGAGGCAGAAGCACACCCGGAGATGCAGCAGATAGCATATGTCAACACCAGCGCTCCCCATGTTTATGAAGAATTTGATTGAATAAAAGGCCCCGGCAATAAACCACATGAGTGATTCCAGATTGCAGCACACACATCCATCACACGCCTTTTCTCCCCCAGGGCATTATATTTCACCAAACTGGTGACACGTGTTCAGCACCACAGACTGTTGGCCACCCACCCTGAGCGAGGGATCCTTGTGTCTTCCCAGGAACAGCGATTCCTCCGGGTTCCCCAAAGCCACCACGTTTCACGTGGGGACATTCCTCCTCCTGCAGTGGGAACGCAGCACGGGCACACGAACCTGTGATAGAGAAACGTGATTTGTTCAGATCTTTGCCTGCGGGGTGAACACTAAGATGCTGCCATCAGCCAGAAAATTTGTGATCTAATTTAGAGGCAGCGAGGCATGTCTTTTCTCTGAGGCTTTTGGAAAACAGAGCTGGGTTCCCACTTTTACATGACCTAGCAAAATTGTATTTTTTTTTATTTTTTTTTTTATATAAGTGCTAAACAATGGTCATCTTTCCTCCATAGGGCAGCACGCTACGACAGAAATGAAGGGAGACTAGAAAAGGTTTTTGGCTGGGCATGGGGAGCAATCCCATGCTCCAGCTGGGGTGGCAGGTCCTGCACTGGGACACTGACTTTGGTACTGGGGTCCCTCAGCCCTGTGCATCCCAGCTGGCGACAGCCATTCACAACCACCAGAAAGGGGGAAAAGTGGGGTTCTGTGATTCGTTTTTGGCACAGCTGCCCCATTAAGGTGGCTGTTCTACAATTTTCCATGCACTTTCTCCTTAGCCCTCAATCGTCAGGAGCGGTGCAGAATAATCTGGCTATAATGAGTGATAGGAGGTTTCAGCTGCAATTTTAATGCACAGCATCCCATTTCACCCGTTTAACCCTGCCTCCTGCGGGGAGAGAGAGAGAGATGGGCTTAGAAATATCACACAAACAGGCCAGGGATCTTTTTTTTTTTCCCCCTCTTTTAGAAAATTTCTGGGTGAAGTCTGCTGCTTTCAGTCGAGCTAAAAATACTGTGGGAAGAGTCTTTCATTGTGAAGCAGCACTTGGAAAGGTTTCCTAAAGGTCACAGACCGCGACTGAGAGTTTGAGCTCCTGAGATTTACACTTCGCTCCTGCACTGAACTGTTATGTGTTACATGGCTTTGTTCTCCTTTGCCCCGGGTGTACTCTGAGGAGTGAGAACCCCAGGGTTGGAGATGCCAGCACGTCCAGCTCACTTCTGCCATGTCCAGCTGCAGCTGGAACTCAAGGTACCACCAACACAGCCCCAAGACAACAGACTTGTGAGGTAGGCATCATAGAATGGTTAGAGTTGGAAGGGACCTTAAACATCATCCAGTTCCAACCCCCTGCCCTGGGCAGGGACACCTCCCACCAGACCAGGTTGCTCAAAGCCCCATCCAGCCTGGCCTTGAACCCCTCCAGGGATGGGGCAGCCACAGCTTCTCTGGGCAACATCTTCCAGGGTCTCACCACCTTCACAGCAAAGAATTTCTTTCTAGTATCTAATCTAAATCTCCCCTCTTTCAATTTAAAACCATTACCACTTGTCCTATGGCTCCACTCCCTGATCAAGAGTCCCTCCCCATCTCTCCTGTAGCCCCTTCAGGTACTAGAAGGCTGTTATAAGGTCACCCCCAGAGCCTTCTCTTCTCCAGGCTGAACAACGCCAACTCTCTCAGCCTGTTTTCCTAGGGGAGGTGCTCCAGCCCTCTGATCATTTTTGTGGCCCTCCGCTGGACCCGCTCCAGCAGGTCCATGTCCTTCCTTTGTTGAGGACTCCAAAGCTGGACACAATACTCCAGGTGGGGTCTCACAAGAGTAGAGTAGAGGGGTAGAATCACCTCCCACGACCTGCTTGCCATGCTTCTTCTGACGCTTCTTTTTGATCACCTTGGCCCCTGGTAGTTTGGGTGAAGAGCATCTTTCTCAGGGAGGGCTTTGAGGGGTCACCCTGCCCCATCTCCAGCCAGTCTCCTGTGTGATACCTTGTTCTGGCTCTGTCCCCAGGAGGTAACACAGCAGATGAGCAGTACAGAAGTATGACTGACACTAGAAAGCACTGGATTTGGGGCAAAGAAACAAAGATATCCCACACCTTGGCAGATCCATACCTTCTCCTAATGGGAAAAGTTTCTCCTTTCCACCTTTCCTCCCCAGGAGGAACTTCCTAGTGAGACCAGGAGACTGAGCAGCGAGGTGATGCACATCATCTTTGCTCACTAAGGCAATGCTGTAGTTTTGGCATTTCCCAGCTGTGCCTGTCACCAAAAAAAAAGTGAGTTTAACTCAATATCCTCACTATTCCTCTTGGCTCCCCTGGGATCCCCCCGATGCAGGGGAGAAGACATGGAGATCCAGGGCCAAAACTGAGACGTGAAGAGGAAACCTTTACCACCAGTCCAGCTCCTTGCTTCCACCACAGCAGTCTCAGGAGTTATGTACTAACTTAATTTAGCAGGAAGCTTTGCTGCTTTGGTAGGGGTAATGTTTTAGAGGTAAAGCCATTGTCCTACAAGAGCCCAGCTGCTGTTGGGGAACCCATACCCCATCTCCCCCAGTCCAATACGGCTTAAAAGAAGCGACTGCTTCAGTGTCCCCCCTTAGGGACACCAAAAGTGAGGCAGATATTCAGTAGATATCACAGAATCTTCTAGGTTGGAAGGGACCTTAAAGATCATCTTGTCCAACCGTCAACCCAACTGACAAAAATAGACACCCACACAACAAACAAGGAGCATCATCACTAAACCATACCTCCCAGCACTACATCAACCCGTCTTTTGAACACCTCCAGGGATGGGGCCTCAACCACCTCCCTGGGCGGAGATGCGCGGAGAGAGATGCGCGGAGAGAGAGGGTTGGGGGGGCGGAGATGCGTGGAGATAGATGCGCGGGGAGAGGGTTGGAGGGGCGGAGATGCGCGGAGAGAGATGCGCGGAGAGGGGAGTGGGGGGGGCGCGTCGGCGGAGCGCTAGCGCCACCTGGTGGTAGCGGCGGGCGGCGCCTGCAGCTCCCGCTCCCCCCTCTTCCCCCCCCCCTCGCCGCTTTTGGGGGAAATTGACCTGAAATCGGTGCCTGCCGCCGCCGGGAGGCTGGGGGGACCGCCAGCGCCCCGTTCCGCCGGCTTTACCGGGGAAAAAAAGGGCCAAAGACCCTATAACACCATTTTTCTGGCCGCAGCGCACACGGCGCCGTGGTTGTAGCACGGTCTGTGGCGTCCCTGAGGTGCCAGTGAGGCCTGCAGTCACCGACCCACTCCCCTGTGTAATAACTCTTATTATTATAAATAATACTAAGTTACCAGAGTCCCACGACAGAGGAAACGGCCTCAAGTTGCACCAGGAGAGGCTTAGGATGGATATTAGGAAAAAATTCCTCACAGAAAGGGTTGTCGAGCCTTGGAAGAGGCTGCCAAGGGAAATGGTGGGGTCGCCATGCCTAGAGATATTTAAAAGCCGGGCAGACGTGGTGCTGAGGGACACGGGTCAGTGGTGGGTTTTGTCACCATGGGTTTGATGGTTGGACTCAATGATTTGAAAGGTCCCTTCCAACCCAGACAATTCTATGATTCTATGATCCTTGCCTTTCACTGCTGCCCAAGCCAAGGATGCCCCAACAGCACCTCAAGAGGGAGGCCAATTTCACTGGTGGCTTCATCAAGTGGGATTTCTCCCTGGAGATGGACACCTTGGCACCTGGAAGAGCCGACACCACTTCTGTTGTATTTCTAAGACCCTTTGCTGGTGGCTGAGCAGCTCTCCTGACACAGGGCTGGCTATCCAAGACAGGATGGTGGGATGGAACTGGCTCCTTCAGACCCACCGGCCATTAGGCTGAGGCGTGGAGATGAGTTTGGGCATTGGGGCACCAACACCTCCTCTGGAGAACGCACCACAAGCCAAGGTGATGAGTGGAAGTGAGCTGTGAGATGCCCGATCCTACTTCCCAACAGACTTTGTCTTATCCACATAAGAACTGGCAGAAATGACTGCAGAGGGTTGGGGGGGCGGAGATGCGTGGAGATAGATGCGCGGGGAGAGGGTTGGAGGGGCGGAGATGCGCGGAGAGAGATGCGCGGAGAGGGGAGTGGGGGGGGCGGAGATGCGCGGAGCTGCGCGGGGGGCGGGCGGGGGCCGCGGGGCGTCGGGGGGGC
>NW_015090811.1:4462778-4463964 GCF_001431845.1 Calidris pugnax
CCCCCCCCCCTCGCCGCTTTTGGGGGAAATTGACCTGAAATCGGTGCCTGCCGCCGCCGGGAGGCTGGGGGGACCGCCAGCGCCCCGTTCCGCCGGCTTTACCGGGGAAAAAAAAGGGCCAAAGACCCTATAACACCATTTTTCTGGCCGCAGCGCACACGGCGCCGTGGTTGTAGCACGGTCTGTGGCGTCCCTGAGGTGCCAGTGAGGCCTGCAGTCACCGACCCACTCCCCTGTGTAATAACTCTTATTATTATAAATAATACTAAGTTACCAGAGTCCCACGACAGAGGAAACGGCCTCAAGTTGCACCAGGAGAGGCTTAGGATGGATATTAGGAAAAAATTCCTCACAGAAAGGGTTGTCGAGCCTTGGAAGAGGCTGCCAAGGGAAATGGTGGGGTCGCCATGCCTAGAGATATTTAAAAGCCGGGCAGACGTGGTGCTGAGGGACACGGGTCAGTGGTGGGTTTTGTCACCATGGGTTTGATGGTTGGACTCAATGATTTGAAAGGTCCCTTCCAACCCAGACAATTCTATGATTCTATGATCCTTGCCTTTCACTGCTGCCCAAGCCAAGGATGCCCCAACAGCACCTCAAGAGGGAGGCCAATTTCACTGGTGGCTTCATCAAGTGGGATTTCTCCCTGGAGATGGACACCTTGGCACCTGGAAGAGCCGACACCACTTCTGTTGTATTTCTAAGACCCTTTGCTGGTGGCTGAGCAGCTCTCCTGACACAGGGCTGGCTATCCAAGACAGGATGGTGGGATGGAACTGGCTCCTTCAGACCCACCGGCCATTAGGCTGAGGCGTGGAGATGAGTTTGGGCATTGGGGCACCAACACCTCCTCTGGAGAACGCACCACAAGCCAAGGTGATGAGTGGAAGTGAGCTGTGAGATGCCCGATCCTACTTCCCTCCCTGGGCGGAGATGCGCGGAGAGAGATGCGCGGAGAGAGAGGGTTGGGGGGGCGGAGATGCGTGGAGATAGATGCGCGGGGAGAGGGTTGGAGGGGCGGAGATGCGCGGAGAGAGATGCGCGGAGAGGGGAGTGGGGGGGGCGGAGATGCGCGGAGCTGCGCGGAGGGCGGGCGGGCGCCGCGGCGCGTCGGCGGAGCGCTAGCGCCACCTGGTGGTAGCGGCGGGGGGGGGCCGCCGCTCCCCCCCCCCCCCCCTCCCCCCCC
>NW_015090811.1:4463974-4479662 GCF_001431845.1 Calidris pugnax
CCCCTCTTCCCCCCCCCCTCGCCGCTTTTGGGGGAAATTGACCTGAAATCGGTGCCTGCCGCCGCCGGGAGGCTGGGGGGACCGCCAGCGCCCCGTTCCGCCGGCTTTACCGGGGAAAAAAAAGGGCCAAAGACCCTATAACACCATTTTTCTGGCCGCAGCGCACACGGCGCCGTGGTTGTAGCACGGTCTGTGGCGTCCCTGAGGTGCCAGTGAGGCCTGCAGTCACCGACCCACTCCCCTGTGTAATAACTCTTATTATTATAAATAATACTAAGTTACCAGAGTCCCACGACAGAGGAAACGGCCTCAAGTTGCACCAGGAGAGGCTTAGGATGGATATTAGGAAAAAATTCCTCACAGAAAGGGTTGTCGAGCCTTGGAAGAGGCTGCCAAGGGAAATGGTGGGGTCGCCATGCCTAGAGATATTTAAAAGCCGGGCAGACGTGGTGCTGAGGGACACGGGTCAGTGGTGGGTTTTGTCACCATGGGTTTGATGGTTGGACTCAATGATTTGAAAGGTCCCTTCCAACCCAGACAATTCTATGATTCTATGATCCTTGCCTTTCACTGCTGCCCAAGCCAAGGATGCCCCAACAGCACCTCAAGAGGGAGGCCAATTTCACTGGTGGCTTCATCAAGTGGGATTTCTCCCTGGAGATGGACACCTTGGCACCTGGAAGAGCCGACACCACTTCTGTTGTATTTCTAAGGCCCTTTGCTGGTGGCTGAGCAGCTCTCCTGACACAGGGCTGGCTATCCAAGACAGGATGGTGGGATGGAACTGGCTCCTTCAGACCCACCGGCCATTAGGCTGAGGCGTGGAGATGAGTTTGGGCATTGGGGCACCAACACCTCCTCTGGAGAACGCACCACAAGCCAAGGTGATGAGTGGAAGTGAGCTGTGAGATGCCCGATCCTACTTCCCAACAGACTTTGTCTTATCCACATAAGAACTGGCAGAAATGACTGCTACAGGCATTTATGCTCAATTCCTGCTCCGCAGGAACTAAGCTTTTCCAGCAATTAAAGGGAGTCAGCAGTATCCTGGATAGTCTAAACACTTGCAACCGGTAATTACAGATACCGCTTCCCCATCTGAGCTGCTGAATGGCTGCTGCCATCTGATACCCCTCCACCTCCAGTTTTCCACTTTTTTTTTTTTAAAAAAAAAAAGAAAGAAAAGAAACCAAACATTTTGCATTGCTTGAGCAATCACCACCCGCCATCTGAGACACACGGGACTGTATCAGTGTTTAAATTATATCAGTAAAGAGAGTGTGAAGAATGCAGGTATAAGGCACTCACGTACAATGGTGTCATCCCATTCCATAGGCCAAGGGACCTGAGAACATTTGTTAGGTCCTTAGCTGAAGTCTCTTGACTACGCAGCGCTGTTGGCTTTCGAGGTGAGAAGAGCTGGAACACAAAAATGGAAGCTCACATTTAACTCTCGGCCGTTCCCTGAGGCTCCCCCGTGGCTGATCCCAGAGTCCCTTCCCAGCACCACCACCTGGACATATAAACCAGCAGATCTGCAGGGTCTGGGGTGAGTATTTCTGATTCTGGGGGAGTTGTCCCGTGGCTCAGTTTCCCTACCATGACGTGGGAAGACAGATGACTGCTGCAGGGGCTTGTGTGAGTCTCTGATACAGGTATTAAGCCAGCCACAAGCCTTTCCCTTCCACTTCTCACTCACCTCAGGGGACGAACGTGCCACCACGGCACCTCACTGCTGGGAGATGGGGGAGAAGATGCGGGATATGCCCAGGAGCAGCCTCCTCCCTGCATTGGCACAAGCTGGCTTGCAGTTGGGAAGCTGTCAACTGACTTTCCCAGATGTGTTGTGCAAACATTTACATTTGCCTGCAGACCCCATTTGTACTTGTCTGTGTATTTAAGCCTTTCTGTCCTAGCCAGTTCTGTCATAGTGGTCCCGGACCACCCAGTGAGGTACCAGGACTCCTCTAAGATCACAACTAGCATGGGACCAGGGTATTCAGCATCACCAGGGACTAAAGTGAGCACAAAGCCAACAGGATTCAGCGCTACATAGAGGTCAAGCTGCACATTTGGACAGTGTCTTAACCCAGAATTGCTTTTTGGGGAATGTTAACCCAACTGCAATCCTTCCTGAGGGTGCACGGTATTACCGGTGCTGTTCCCATTTAACAGGTGGGTAGGGGAGATGCAGACAAATGCTACATAGAAGTTGAGCTGCACATTTGGACAGTGTCTTACCCTAAATCGCTTTTTGGGGAATGTTAACCCAACTGTGATGCTTCCTGAGGATGCATGGTATTACTGGTGCTGTTCCTGTTTAACAGGTGGGTAGGGGAGATGCAGACAAAAGGGCTCGCTCACTTACCCAAATATCACTCCACGTGTCCCACCAGCAAAGTCCACGCCAGCCCTTCATCCCAGGAACTCCCAGGCCTTAAATCTAGCTTTTATTCTAGCTGCTTTCCACCAAGGAAGGTGACTTAAAGACTGAAATCTCACCTCAGGTGAACAACAGAAGGTTTTCCCAGTAGAGGAAAGTTTTCACTTGATATAAAATGAAAGTTTTCCAGAAAGCCAAATTGCTGGATTTCAGGGGAAATACTAACATCTCAAAATTTCTTTTTAATCACTATTAAGAGAAAAGCAAGCTCTTCCATGAGACAAAGACACAAAATTTTTCTGTTTCCACAATGTTGAGCCATTTCATTTCGATAACGTCAAAACATCCTCAAATATTGTCTTCTGCAAAACAGTAAACAGCTTGACCGTTTTAATAAACCAAAACGAAACTAATTTACACAAGCAAGTCAGAACAATTTGTTTTGACTTTCTCCTTTAAAAAAAACTGTCAAATTGCCAGAAACCTGAGATTTCAACACTAATAATACCGCCTTTTCCTGCACGGTAACTCTTCCAGGCTGTGTTTTAGACCAGCTCTGTGCCTAAAGGCCAGACTGGCTTCAGCCCCCACAACACCCATCACTGTGTTGGTGCGTGGAGGGACCAAGGGAGATGATCCCTGTGGTGACTGTTTTTGGTGGCAGTTAGGATGCATACACCATCTTGTACCCTTGGGGCTACCTCTGCTTTGTCTTCTGCTAGTCCTGGGGTCTGAGCAGCTAAAACAAAAGAAAGCAGCAACCCAGGTGACAGCTCAAAAGACAATTGCAGTCATCAGGAGTCAGAGCCTGGAAAATAATCATGATCATCTCTGTGGAATCAGCTGAGACCAGTCACTTCAATCTCAACTTCTAGAGCTGCACCAAACCACTCAGACTCTGCTAATTCGTAAATATGAGCGGGTGATTTATTGCACATTGAGAGCCCTGGAAATCAAGCTGAAATTCCAGGCCTGTCAGAAGCTGCCTGTTAACATTTCCATTTCTTTCTATGCTTATTGCTGCCGAGGAGACTTCAGGCTGCGCTATTCCAGGTCCCACTTTCCTTTCACTTCGCATTTTCAAGTATTTCAGCTCCTGTGGAAGTGCTGAAAAATCTGGGTTTTCATGCTGTGGGTCACAGCCAAAAATATTTACCCCCCCAAGTCTTTTTCCTCTAGAGAACACAAAACCCCTCTCCTCATCTACCACAGTTTGTGTCCCACATTTCAGAAACACACAAAACTTCAGATACACTCAGAGACGAGCCGGCTACATCTCCTGAAATCAGCGAGGGCAACCGGCTACAGTGCAACGCAGGCTCAGAAAAATGAGAGAAAATGGTTTAATTTCCACAAACCAGCTTGCCAGCCTGTCAGCAGGCAGCCTGGCTCCCTGCACACATCTCGTGAGTTCCCCACCGGCCACCACAAACCGTTTTGATGAGGGAAAAATCCTCCTCTTTGACATTTTGCTTTCCATCTCCCCTGGCTGCGGGTGTCCCCAGGGTGCCAGCCGTTGCGTGCACCACCTCCCCTCTCTGAAGGTTTCTCCATCCATCTTACACAAAGACAGCAAAAGAGAGATCCATTAAACACGATTAATACATTTATACCAGGTAACTACCCCCACCAGCTGGTCTGGCCACCCTGGGGTGGTGGGAGGAAGGACCACAAAGGTCCAGGCACATTTTTCCCCGTGACTCAGTCTGCCCCACGAGGAGCAGCGTGGCCTTTTCCCACTTCAACACCTGATTCGGGAAATTTCTCCCTGACCCCTTCAGGTTGTGCCCTGAAACATGAAAACAGATTAAATTTAGAGATGACAATTTTATTGTCAAACCATTTTTTTGGTTTTTATTTTCATAAATTTCTCCTGTTTAAGGTTCTTGGCTGCTTGCATACCAAATAGTCTGCCTTGTTTTCACTTTGCCACATCTTTGCATTATATTATTTTAACAGCTGACAAGCAGCCTTAGACTATGGGAACACTGAAGTGTCAAAAGCAGATTGAATTTGCCGATTGCTGAAGTTCTTTGTGCTGCTTGCACAAAATTTCTTTCCCCTATAATACATCTGTTGTTTGTATATTCGATAACGTTAATATCTGTGAAATCAGTCATTTCCCTTAGCTCTAAATTATACTGCAACAGACAGAAGATTGACTTAATTGTATTGACAAGAGAGGAGTCTCAATGCTTATTATTTGTGGTGACTTGCAGAGATTACAACAGCACACAGAATGGCTTTGCCAGGGGACTGTATTTCTATAAAAAGCTGATAAGGTGATGTATGCACATTTACAGGGGGAATAGTTAGTTTTTAACAAAGTTCAACTTTTTTAGTATTTTGGGGAGGAAGAATTAAAGGAATAGCATAAATCAATATATTGTTCCCTTCCTCTCTTCATGTATCCTGTTTAACACTGATCTCATGTGCAATATTTATGTCTACATAAATAATTCAGGAACTAATTAATCCAATTCTTTTATAATTACCTCTTATAATGGCATACAGCCCAAATCCCAGCAGCTTAATTGCTACTTAATGGAGATATTTATGACACCAACACTAGTAAAGAATATAGGCGCTCTCGCTTATTTCAGTCAGGGATGGGGCTTAAGCTACTGAGATCCTGATTTGGGTTTTCAAACACTTGTGAAGTTCTGGGCACATGGATTTTTAACTTCAGATCAAGAGGCTCCAACTCTCCTATTTCACATGTGGCCTGGCACGAGGGTCAGTACCCATTTTCTGCAAGACAACAAGAGCACAGTTCCATTTCTCTAGGGCTTTGGCTCTCGCCGTGGGGCTCTACTGGATTTTGGGCCCATATTGCAAGATACGACCAAGTTTTCCCAGGCTTATCATGTCACAGATGTAACCAGAGCATGGATCCAAGTCCAAACGCCTTGCTCGGGACATGGGAGCAGCCTGAAGGTCAAGAGCATCTCAGATGGCAACAGAATACCATGCACCATGAATCCTGTCTTAATCAACTACCTCGAGGACCAAAGTAGACACTTACTGAAGAACGTTGCTCGAACAGGTGAGAGCAGAAATGTATTGCATAAATCTGGAAATGTTAGAATCGGGTGAAGATTTCTTGTGTACTACTCACCCCAGGCAGATGGCAAGATGGGAGGGAAACCTCCAGCTTTCCCAGTCTCCCCACCAGTGCCCTTATGGAGGTGCAGGAGTTTATCAGTTTTCCTCTGTGACCACCATCGCAGTGACCCAGAAACCTGCTTGATAACGTCAGGTGCTCCACACAGCTGCTGACACTAAAAATATAATTGGGGACCACAGATATGGAAGGAAAGGGTAACATGGTCAAGACAAACCCCATGCCCAGCACCACCAGGCCACTCTGGGTGGTCCCCACGGAAAGGAGGTCTAGGATTTTTCTAGGTTGGAATGGTTTGAGAGGGTTTTTTTGCTTATTTTCCACATGGAAATATGGAGTTTAATAACAGCACAGCCTTGCAGTAGGTGCAGATAGTGGCTTAGAGAGTATTTCTGATAGTTACCTGCAAGAACTGGATAACCAGCTTTGTCAGCTGACAGGAGATTAGAAAACACTTGGAAAAGTAAATAGCATATAAATGGATCTTTCAGGGTGTAATCCTGCAGAGCTTTTGCTCTAGTCCCATCTGTCAACATTTTGATGTCTAGTTTATTTTATGGGGTTGGGTTAATAAGGGAATTAGGATCATAAGAGTCATGAACGTGTGTCCAGGTGTCACTGGTCACGTCCTCTTGTTCTGTCATTTATGTCTCACAACGGGGGAAAACTGCCTTGGTTTAGAAATAAAGGGAGGTTATTTCTCCCTGCTACAGCTTAGCAGGCCTGCGATTTTCCCATCATCCCTTCAGAGGAAAAAAAAGCGAGAGGGAAACCTCGCAGAAGGAGCAAATGTTTAATGAGCTATCTAATTTGGTAGTCATGCTCTTAAACGTGATTTCAGGCGAGCAGGATATTTCCAGAGCACGGTTTGATCCGTGCTGCCTGCTCTGGGAGCATCTTGGGAGGTTGTCTCACACGTGGCTTAAAATAAACCTCTTTGAAAAGATGAGAGCAGCGTTCCTTGCCGTGCAATTAAATCTGGGGTGTCTTCTCCTTTGCCTACGTCACACGTCTCCCTGCTCCCCTTCTCTCAGGGATGCTCTGTGCTCGTGGCCTGTTTTAAGCAACACATTACAAGATCACCCTAGGAAAGGGGCCAGAATTCGGGTAGCCAGAGGTGAGCAAATCCCTTTATCAGGGAGGGGAGCCATAGGACGAGGGGGAACAGTTTTAAACTGAAAGAGGGGAGATTTAGATTAGACATTAGGAAGAAATTCTTTGCTGTGAGGGTGGTGAGAGCCTGGCCCAGGTTGGCCAGAGAAGCTGTGGCTGCCCCATCCCTGGAGGGGTTCAAGGCCAGGCCGGATGGGGCTTTGAGCAACCTGGTCTGGTGGGAGGTGTCCCTGCCCAGGGCAGAGGGGTGGCACTGGATGATCTTCAAGGTCCCTTCCCACCCAAACCATTCTATGAGCGTGGCATTACTGAGTCAGGCTTTGCCTTGGGTTTTTGTATCAATCTGGTTTACTTTGGCCTCAGAAACAAGAAAGTTTAGGCAGCAGAAGCAGCTACAGGGGTGTTTGTGTTTTGGATTCAAAAGACTGCATTTAGTTCAACGTGAATGTGTTCTCCATTGAATTAAATTAAGGAAAAATAAACAGTTCTTAAATGAAAAAATGAATGCCCCCACCCCAGATTGGCTGGCACAGGTTTAACTACACTCACAGATTTTTCTGTGCAATTTTCCCATTGTGAAGAAGTTCTAAAACATTAATGGCTTTCAACTTGCAGAAACACAACGCCCTGAAACTTTGCCCTGTATCTTGTGAAGTCTGCTGTACCAAAAAAGTACTTGATAATTAGAGGCAACGTGCTGGCATGAATATAGAAATCTCATTTTAAAGCCTTTAAAAGCTTAAGAATACAGCTTCAAACTGAGAGTCACTTAGTTTTTATGATTGCTTTTATCTTTACCAGCAGCTAAAGACATCTTCTGCAGCCTTAAACTGGTCCTAATCAAATGTTTGAGTCAGTGTATTTTCATGAGACCTGGCAAACTTATTCCCTCGTGCTGCTATGAACTGGTGGATATTTATGCATTAGGATGCAAAGGAGCGACTCCTACAACTGCCATTTCACCAAGGAAGGTTTCATAATTACACTAAGAGATTGGGAATTAGGATTCTGGGGTTTCTTCAGAGCTGCAGGACAGACATAATGTGCTGTCCCCAAAGTGAGTGGCTTCGATTCCCTCACCCACTGAACACACCGTAACGGTGATAAGAAATTATTATCAAGTTTGTCAAGATGTACTCAATAAAAGGATGAGTTTTGGGGCATTTTATCCCCTCCTCTGCATGCTCACTCTAGGGCATTTTACTGCCGGTAAGGTTCTTTGAGATTCTCAGGTGAAATACACTGTTAAGAGCACTTTTGTTGGTGTTTACAGGTGGTTAATGAATTAATCCCTTTCTCCCTGACTCGAGTCACAAAACTGGGAAGCTGAATTTGAACTAACAACACTGGATAGGAGGTAGAACAGGGAGGTTTACCAGGAAATTAAAGAGAAATTGAGCTGTTACTAAAGGTGTTTTCAAATAAGCCCTTTTTATTTGGGGACAGGATTACACTTTTCCCGAACTATCCAACTTTTTTTTGAAAGAAAATGAAACCAGCTCCAATCTAAGACCCAAAGACTGAAAACTTCTCTGTTTTCAATAAAACCTTCCAAGCTTTGCTTTTTCAATTAAAAAAGAGAGAGAATCTGACCTTCTGTATACATGCTCCTAGATCCTTCACTTCCAGCACTTGATGAACAGACAGGGCAGAGAAGTGTTAGAGATGGATCACCTGAAGAAGCATCACGCAGCAGTTGGCAGAGGTCTCGAAGGGA
Source organism: Calidris pugnax (assembly GCF_001431845.1). NCBI lineage: Eukaryota > Metazoa > Chordata > Aves > Charadriiformes > Scolopacidae > Calidris > Calidris pugnax. The sequence goes on from NW_015090811.1 coordinate 4,472,312, forward strand.
CACCACTTCAGTCCTCTGAAGAAATCCCAAAGGACAGCTTAGAGGGGGCTGGAGGGACCACCAGGGTTCCTCTCCCATCCCTGCAGAGACCTGGGGAAACAACTCTCAACAGATGTTCTTCTAATTTCAGCCTCTCATTCCTCTGTTTCTTAATAAACCCACCCCCACGGACAAGGGTATGAACAAGCCTTTGGAGAGTCCCGTGTATTTCAGCGTTATAACCCTTTCTTGTTACTCTTAGGGTAACTTCATCATCAGTGGGACTGTACCAGGACTGTGTTGTAGGACAATGGAGCAGCACTGGTCTCCAGTGTCCTGGCTTGTCCTGGGGACCAAAGAACCACTACAAAAATTCAAGAGATAGGAACAAAACTCAGCCCCGTCAAAACCTGTCATGAAAAATGGGAGGAATCCCATGCCAGGACAGCTTTCTGCTGGTCTCCTCACTGCAGGTGGACAACCCAACCTTCAGCTGCTGCATCTGCTGGTGTTGTCTCGGGTGCAAGAAACCATTGGGTTGAAATTTTCCACTGCAACAGCTCTATCCGGCTGAAACGTTCAACAAAGCAGTCTGTAGAGAAAGCTATTTTATCTCAAAGAACCTCTCGAGTTTAGTAACTCCGCTAACTTTGGTGGAACAAGTCTCCTTTCTGAGCTGATGGTGATTTATCTGCTCTATTAAGCCCAATGACAAAGCAGAGGGTGCTTTCGACGGGACCAGAAATTAGAGTGTCTGCAAAGAGGCAACGGACGGAGGTTCCACCTCACTTACTCTGATTTAAATGCAGAGAAGCTCCTGTGGCTTCTTTTTGTGTTATTTCAGCTCCAAAGGAAGGGAAGGGAGAGCAGAGCTGTGCCCGTGAACAGCAGCTCCGCAACTGCTTGGGCTGAAAACAGCAAATAGTTTGAGCTCTTTTATCATGGAATTCCCAAGTATGTTTGGGAAATTACTGATGCATTTCTCAAAAGTAACACGAATTCTTTTCATTTAATGAAAAGAAAAAACCACAAATGAAAAAAACCACACAAAATCACTCATTTTAAGAATATTCTTACCTGGACACCTCTATAAAAAAACACAAGTGAAAAAACCACACAAAATCACCCACTTTAAGAATATTCTTACCTGGACACCTCTATCTTTGTTCCACGTTTCTCACCATGTACAATTCAGCTAATAATAAATACCAATATGTTATCCCCTGTATTTAACAAATAAAATTCTCTGGTAATTTCACAATCAACAATGCCTGGTGTTAAGGATTTCATTATTAAATCTGATTGAATATGATTAAATATGGCTCATGCTTTCCAAAATGGGTTGCATGATAGATTTAAATGAACTCATTAGCGCTTAATGCAGCAAAGCGCTTTCTAAATGCTAATGTTTGGCTGCCTTCGGCTCGTTAATTAATTTGAAGATTGTGTAATTATCAGAGCTTTCAATTAGCATACGTCTACTTCTTTTTATACCCAAATGGCAGTTGTTTGCGTGTAGCTATTGGAAATTCAATTATATTTATAATAAAAATAGGACATCAAACTGCCCAAACAAGCACACTCTGCACGGGAACAGCGTCTTTTCCTTTAAAGCCTTTTTTTTTTTATTACTGTTATTTTCAAAAAGAACCCAGGCTCAGCAGCTTTCTCTCAGCACAGAGAAGGGATAGCAAAGTACAGGGCTTTGCCAGATAATTACAAACCTCTGAAGAGTCGTGTGTTGTGTAAGATGCTCGAGGTCTGAATAGGGCTTGGAAGGAAACGGGAGCGGAGTCTGCCTTGTTTTCTCTCTCATTCTCTGCTTTTGGTTTGATTATTTTCTTTTTTTTTCCTTATTTTATTTTTTTTTCATGTTCTATACTTTGCTTTTAAAGGCCAGCAGCCTTGAAATGAGGCAATGAGGCCCAAGTGGTTTATCCAGATGAGATGAGCTGGTGTGTGTGTGTGTGGACATGGGATGAACTGGTGGTGGATGTGCAGAACCACGGAGCCACCGGCTTCGGCTCAGGCTGGGAAAGGGGCACCTGATATTCAGGGCAACAAAGGTACTGACAGCTCTCCTTTAAATAACACAAAAGCACGGGGATAAAACAGAAATGAGCAGGTTTTAGACATATGACGGGGACATAAAAGCAACAGAAACCGAGAACTGAACAAAGAGTTTCAGTCAAAGCTCGTGTCTGCAAGAGAAAGATGTGGGTTCTGAAATAAACGAGCGCTTCACAAACATCAGCATGGACTCAGGAGAGATGCCGTGGGGATAACTCGAGTCGGAGATTCCCAGAGCTGCAGGGCTCTCAGGTGGAACAAGAACAGAGCTTTATCTCCTGCAGGTTATGAATGACAATAACTAAAGAATTAAATCGACTGCCTGGATCATTTCTCCCATGCTTTTTAAAGGCACGTCTGGTTTCTCTAACGTGTCTCCATGGCTGTCTTCACGTCACGTGCTGAATTCACGCCGGCCCTCACCACATCTAACGGGGAACTTGTTTGCCACCAAAAGCTGTTGTTTCCACTAAATACGGGATTCTCCGCTGTCATTATCCAGGGCCGCAAGCAGCTGGAGCAGCAGCACGAGTGTAAAAGCCCAAAAAACAAACCTTGGGGTTCATTAGCATTCGTGAAAGGAGCCCTTCTCTGCCAGCAGCTGCGAGAGCCACAACGCATTAACATATGGAATAACTAAGCCAAATAACTAACTATTACATTTTCTAGGGGAATAGACCAACTTCGTTTTCTCAAACACTCGGCTTGTATATATATAAAAAAAATTCCAACGCTTACTTAGATAAATCATCTGATGAGTTTAGTTTTTAAATTGCTATTAATCACAGATGTTTATCCTATGCACTTTTATACTGATATTTATTATTCAAAAACGAGCAACTAGGCATGATTAAGTTGCCCTTCACACCCCTCCCCGAAACCTCAACCCCCTCAAGTTGTCATTCAAGGGCAAAACCCAAGGAATTATTATAAAAATGTAGCATTGCTCGAACACCCTTGGTGGTTTGGAGCCTGCCCTTGGCATTCCTCATGCAGACATCACTCCTAACAGCAGAGTTTTACTGGGGAAGTGAACCATCCATCCCTCCACCCACCCATCAGCCGGAAGGACCGTGGTCCCAATTAATCATCTGCTGGATCTGCCTCTCAATCTCCCGTTTCCCTGAGCTCAGGGCACACTCCAGCAGATAACGAAGGCCCAGGCACCGCCGCTTCCTCAGCGGAGGCCGAATCTGACAGCCTCATCTTAACTTCTTAACAGCTGTGTTTATTTACTAAAGCGGTAAATTGTTTCCTCTAAAGCACACGGAGGGATTGGTTTGAACAAACTAACAGCTCCCCGCAATTTGGTGAGGTTTGGTGCTCGCACACGCTTTCTCTTGAAACTAGACATTTTTCCATCGCTGAAGTATCTGAATTATGGGCAATCCTGGGATCCAATCTTTGTTTTAATGACTCCTCCGGCTGCTGTTTTGTGTAGAGGGGAAGGCAGGCTGGAAGTACAGTAAATTGGCTTGGAGGAAAGGGGAAATAATAACACTACTTATGTTCCTAATCTTACTGACTACATTTGCTCCTGTTCAAGATGCTTTTCTCTTTCCCACTTGCTGTTGAGTTCAGATAACACAAATCCTTGTGACACCCGTGGCTCTTTCAGCCTGTCGAGAGGTGTTGGGGTACCACAGTGATAGTCACACACCTGCACCCTCAAAAGCCCAGCTCTATGAGTCCAGAGCAAGTTGTTATCTGAGCTTTTTTGTGGAAATGGCCTTCAACAGGAGGTGTCCAGCTTGTCCCACTCCGATGGATGCTCCTGCTCTTGCCCCAGGATCGTGGCTGCTTCGGAGCCTGCACGAAGCACAACTACTGCCCAAACACCAGGGAAAAGGAAGAGAAAACAACATCTTGCAGCTCATCATGAACAATGTGTGGCGTTGCTGCAGCAATCCCCAGCAAGTTTTGGAAAACAGCAGAGAGACAGAAATCTAACGGGAAAATAACACATCCTTCTTGCTCAGTGGCAGCGACAAAATAATGCTAATAAAACCTCCCCTTCTATTTACCACTTCTCCTAAGGGGCATGGAAGCAGCTGGGAATAGAGTACTCTCCTACTCCCTCCACCACCGCTGAGACTGTTGGATCCTTAAAATCTCTCTCAATTAGGGCTGATGAAGGAGATTTCTTCCAACTTACTCCCCACAGCAGCATCAGTCACACTCCAGCCCCTAAGAGGAAGGGTTCAGGTTGCTTCCCGATACAGGCAAGAGCAGAGCAGGTAATAACCCCAAGCTAGAAGTGATCTGTGTACTGAAAATACACTTTATAACCTCTACACCCTTTTCCAGTCATTCCCTGCTTACTCATAGACACGGGGCCACCTACTTGCCAAGGAACACAGCCCACCCTGCTGCAGGGCCATCCCACTGCCTCCAATCTCTGCTCTTCCACCCCAGAAAGGGGAAAACATAAAAATAAAAGCAGCCAGTGGTTCTTCTGCTGGGTCAGTGAGCTGGAACAGTTCACAGAGAGGACCCTCCTCTCTCCTTTGGGAAGCTTTTGACTGTTTCTGTGCCCGTGAACACGTGCTGGAGGCTCTTACCTTGGATGGGTAGATGCCACCTGAGTAATACTCCTGGAGCCAGCTGCTTTGGTGGCCTTTCAAGGGCTGTTTCACAGCAGTCAGGGCTCAGCCACCTGTGACTGCTAAGCAGAGACCTTGAGAGAAGTTGGAGAGACTTGATTTTTACAACTTACATTTTTTCCCTCAAAATCTCCATCTGGGTTGAAGTTACAGGCTGTCCCAGTTGAGCAATGGCCCCTCTCTTAGTCTGCGGGTGTTTGGGGCTCCCCAGTTCTAAAAAGTGGTGCGTGTCTAAAGCTTTTCACTCACAACAGATCTGGTTGTTTTCGAATCCTTGTGACACTGGTCTATTTCACAGAAGCTCTTGGGGAGACAAACAACAGCGTGGTCAGAAATGAGGAGCTCGTAGGTCTCTGCAGACAGAGGCAGCCTTGACTGAAACATATTTTTATCACATTAAAAAACATTTACTGCCTGAAAGCATATTTAATATCAAACAGCAAAAATTATTTCTCTCTTTTTTTAGTCCTCTTACCAAGTGTATTATTAGCATATCACTGGAGCATTTAACGAATTCACTTGCCTGGTTTGTTTCAGTGCCAGAATCACGACCAGCTCCAGCTCCCAGGACACCCTTCCCCATCCTCGCTGTTTCTGGAACATTTCCCCAGCAGTTCTGGTTTGGGAGGGTGGTCCCAGGTGGGAACCATGGGCAGATCCAACCCTCAGCCTGGTCTCCTCCATCCTATTTTGGGGAAAATGCCTTCAGAGTTGTCCAGTTCTGGTCTCCCCAGTTCCAGAAGGACAGGGAACTGCTGGAGAGGGGACAGCAGAGGGCTACAAAGATGATGAGGGGCCTGGAGCATCTCTCCTACAAGGAAAGGCTGAGGGATTTGGGTGTTTTCAGTCTGGAGAAGAGAAGGCTGAGGGGGGATCTGATCAACACCTATAAATACTTACAGGGTGGGTGTCAGGAGGATGGGACTGGTCTTTCTCCAGTGGTGCCCAGGGACAGGACGAGCTAACAGGCACAAACTTGAATGTAAGAAGTTCCATCTCAACATGAGGAGGAACTTCTTCACTTTGAGGGTGGCAGAGCCCTGGAAGAGGCTGCCCAGAGAAGTGGTGGAGTCTCCTTCTCTGGAGACATTCAAACCCACCTGGACACGTTCCTGTGGGACCTGCTCTGGGTGGCCCTGCTCTGGCAGGGGGTTGGACTGAGTGATCTCCAGAGGTCCCTTCCCATATCATCCTGTGATTTGGAGTAGGGAATTTTATTCCTAGCTTTGCCATCGACCTGCTGGGCCACTCTGGAGAAAACCCACCACCATCTGAAACCCAGGAAGAGGGAACAGCACCAACCTGTGGAGGAGAAAAAAAGGTGTTTACCTAAAAATTCCAAAAGCAATGGGGTCCCATCTTGGCTGGGACATCAGAAATGAAAACCCATAAATTACTGAGCCCTTGTTTGTATTTATTCTAGCAGAATTGCAGAACTGGGAGCCTTATTTCATTTTCACAGTTTCCCCCCCCTCCCAGCTTTTCCTCTCTCGCGCCAGAGACCATATTTCTTATAAACAAGATTCTTATTTCAGTATTCATTAGATTGTTTGTCAAGGAGAGCAGCTGGTGTTGATGAATTGATTAAGATGCGCTGAGGACGGCTCAGCCTGGAGAAGAAAAGACACAACAACAGATTTCCAATATGCGAAAAGGCTGCTGCAAACAATAAAGAGACAGATTTTTTCTCCCCCCCCCACCCCAACTTCAGGGTGGACAAAACAGAAAGTTTTTAATTGCAACAAGATTGAGATTAGACAGAAAAGCGCTGTAAGGCTATGATGGTATTGGAATAGATTGCTCAGGAGAGCAGCCCAGTCTGTCAGAAACAGGGGAGGGCAGCCCAATGAGCTCTCTCTCAGCCCCACAACAGAATTCCCCTCGCCCTTCAAATTATTTGATGACCCCATTATCCAAAAGTGAGAGTATTCAATTTGATCCCGCTTACCTAAAAGCCCTACTAAATAAAGGGGAATAAAATGGCTGAGAAGCTGGAGAGAGGGAACTCCCCCCAGTTCCTGATCCCACATGTATAAAAACTGATTCAGCCACAAACAACACAGAAGAGCCACGGAAGGTGCTGAGGTTCAAACCAGCAGAGCACTAGGGACACACATTTCTTATCCTTATTCCTATTATTTCCTACTTCTCGTGCAATTCAGAGGCGTAACCCACCTGCAGTGTAAAAATCACCTGATGGAGTTGATTTACCCGCCCAGGCAAGAACACAGGAATGAGCCAGGAGATAAATAAATATAGAAATGGGTCTGTGGACCCAGTATTTTGCACTTGAATGCTCCAGATAAACACAATCATAGACCTGAAATGCAAACCTGGAGGCAACAGCAACAGGCTACACCTCTGCTTAAACGGCATTTCCAACGGGTACCAAACAGGGATTTTCCCTGCTTTATCAACCCACAGCTGTAATTTAGAATTTTAACACCACAAAAGTTATAATTTGTTTTCCATGAAAGCTCTACTGATCCATTTCCTGCAAAATTAGCTGCAGGAACTGAACGGGAATAGGACATCTAATAGAAGAAAATAAGAGAATATTTAATTCAGCAGAAGCAGGAAGGTTTGAGCAGGAGATGGTAAAGAAAACAATGGGCAGAGACCAACAGGCTCCTGCTTCTGGCCTCTAATTACTTTTGGCTGGAGAGCACTGTGTCCCCATCCAGCCCATCAGCCGCAGC